>NC_067454.1:18913658-19106158 GCF_025434085.1 Hippocampus zosterae | reverse complement strand
AGATTAAAGGAAGTTTCCTCTTTATCCTGAGGGCTAGTTTCAAGGAAACAAAATGTCATAACATCGAACATAAGCACAAAAGGCGGCTTTCTCAGTGAGCTTGATCGATGGCGATGGAGAGGCAGTCAAAATATCGGAAAAGGAGGTTCTTGAATTTGCTCTCTGGGAAACAACTTGAAGTGTCCCTCGTCACTGCTGGTGCTGCAATCACAGCAGTGATGGGATAAGAGCAGTGGTCCAGTTTCGTGAAAAAGGCAGGATCTGATCTGAGCGCTTTCTCTTTCCAACGACAATAAAATGAAAACGATTAGAACACACCTAATTTTATTAAAATGCTATTTTTAAGTATTCGTTATGACCTGTTCACACTCTTTCTCGCATAATTCTGCACATAAGTGCCAAAGCGTGTTTGCTTCTTGTTGTTTCTAACTCCCATTTTAAAATGTATATCACATCACTGACACACAAATCAAAAGAGAATTACAGTTTAAACACTTGTAGGTTCAACCAGTCACACAATGTAAACATCAAATCTGGGTGGCAAATGGTGTTTTTCTGAGCTTTGTTCTGACATTGAATATACATAGAAGCATTTTAAAAATATATATATAATAATAATATTACTTTTTAATATCCAAATGAACAAGCCAACAAACTGAACCTTTGTTGGAGAGAATCACATTAGGTGAAGTGCCATGTTTTAGGTCTTGTTCATGCAGATCGTGCCGCATGTGTTTTGTATGTGTGTGTGCGTGTGTGTGTGTGTGTTCTTTTTGGCTGCTCCAGTGGCCAAGAGAAGAGCTGAGCTCGGGGTCGGGAATTCAATAGGGAAAGAATTTAATGGGGAACATCTGAAAGCTCGGCTTCCTACTGGGAGCCTCCTGTGATCTTTCAGCACAGCTGTATCTTCTCCAAAGTCACGAGCATGTGAGCAAACACACCTGCAGAAAGGCATGCTGGGAATACAGCCCAAAACACCCACACTGGGAGATTAATCTGGAACGTTTGCTATAAAGCTGTTTTAAGTTTGTGTTTGTAGATCTAGTGAACCCCCTTGCATGCTCACTAACCATTGCCACGGTGATTAATGTCCAGCCCATAAGGCTTAGAATTAATAATAATAATTAATAACAATCAATTTGATTTGCAATGTACTTGACATTACAAAATGCTACAGAGAATTTAAAGACAAAGTAAAAAACAGAAAAGGCTACAGCTGATAACTGGTGAAAATAAAAGCACACTTGGAGTCAGGAAAAAAGTTGAGGTCTAACATCTAAAATGAATGGAAAGGTTTTTAGCTTCCTTTTGAAGATCGTCAAAGTTTGAGGAGTCCTCAGGCACTCAGGGAGTGCATTCCAGAGTCATCGTGCCACAGATTTGGAAGGCCTTCTCTCCCATCATGATGACCTTAGTCCTTAGACCGGAGGCTCCTTGTAGAGTGACGTGGGCTGAAAAGCTTGCTCAGGTATAAGAGGGCATTTCCATGAACACACTTGTGGGTAGGAAGGTAGAGTTTCTAGTGGAATTGGGAGAAAGCAGGTAGCCAGTGGAGAGTCTGGAATAGGCGTAAACTGGTTGTATTTATGAGTCAGGATCCTGGCAGCGTAGTTTTGTATGCGCTGGAGTTTGAGACCCAGACAGGAAGTGAGATGCAGTAGTTCAGTCTGGATGAGATGAAGTCATGGACCAGTTTATTAGCATAAGACAAAGAGAAGAAAGGGTGGAGTTTGGCAGTGTTGAGAAGAAGGAAGGAAACTCAGGTGAGATGGCGGATGTGGGTGTCAAAGGAAAGATGAGAATCAAACCTGACACATAGATTTGTGGCAGTGGGGGAGAAGAGAATGTTGCGGCCAGAGATAGTGATGTTTGTAATGGGGAATGACTGACTTTGGCGCTCTTTAACTTGGATGTCAGCCATGGCTTCATCTCCTCCAGGCCAGAACTGAAAGCAGTTGTTGTGGCTGAGGGTGATAAGCGATAAGATGAGGGTGTCATCAACACAACAGTGATAGTAAACACCATGCCTGCTGATGAGCTGACCCAGGGGAAGCCTGTACTGTAATTGGTAAAAAGGACTGGCCCGAAAAATGAACCCTGTGGCACCCCACCCATGCGGCAGTGTAGGGTAAGCATCTTGAGTTCCCCTGGGATAGACACTCAGCTCTACCTGTGAGCTAAAACTGAAATCATTTGGAGATGGTTCCAGAGATTCTCACAAAGGACGGGGGCCGATGCAAAAGAAAATGGTGGTTCACAGTGTCAAAGGAAGCGGAAAGGGTGTAAAGTTGAGCTGCAACAACTATAACCTTAGAAATCTCCTGGGTATCTTGGCCGTGAAATAAGGCAGAACTGAAGAGAAAAGCTTATAATAGCAGCGATGAGTGGGTTTATGGCTGTGACTGGCTGAAATTGTTTCTCACTTTCAAAAGGGAAAGTGTGTCTCCCAGACGAAGCTCGCCCGAGACTATGAATTGGCAAACTCAACCATTTCGACAATATTCTGTAATGGCTACGAAATCATGGCAGAGTTCGAGGCCAACAGATTGAAAGATGATCGTAAATGGCTTTGGGGTGTGCCACATCCAGAACTGGAGAAGGGACATATCATTTATCATCATAGACTGAATGGTCATTTGTTGATTAATTAGTTTGAATATACATATTTTGATCAGTGTCTGTTCGATTTGCGGCAGACATGATTACACTGACTCGTGGTTTCTTGTACTACACTGAACCAACTGCCTGTTTCTAATTTTGCCGTAATTAAGCTACTATTTTCTCAAATGCATTTGGCCACATAAAGAAAATAAAAAAGTTTTCATGGTTCTGCACAGTTGTTCGCATTCAACATAATGCATAAGCAATATACAAATTGTAGATTTATTTTTACATATTTTCAAGTCATTCCAAATATGCAATGGGTGTATTGAAGGAGCAGGGGATGGGGGAGGCTGGCTCGGGACAGACCACTTGTGCTCGTCTTTACAACTGCAAAGCAGTGATTGACACATCTAACAGTTTTGAAAATTGACTTTAATTTAATCCACTTTAAAGATGAACCATAAAGTGGTGAAAGGAATAATTATGCCATGGAGATTGTGCATTTGTGATACGCGTGAATGATGTGACGTCATCCTTAGTACCAATCTCCATTAAATTGGTACCTCCTTCCTCAATGAAATTTCTAGCGAGTGGTGCTAGCATGTAAACAGAGGAGCCAGGAACGGACCAATTCCTGATGAGTCTCGCTGGAACGTGTATTTAAACTCAGAGTTAATTTTAAAATACACTGAATATGTTTTTAAAAGTATTTAAATACAGGATGACTATAGTTTATAATCACATCTGTCGTAATGTGGCTCAATGATTATAGCAAATATTTTCAAAAGTCTATACCGTTTCAAAACCTCTGTGAGGGTGGTCTGGAAAACCTGCAGGCTTGCAGACACGAAACTCATCCAGCATTAGAAAAGGATCCAGGTTCTCCAACTGGGAGAGACATTTGGGAATAAGGTCATGCCTAATAGAATGAAAGTTGATGTATTCAGAAAGTAGTGAAACTCAAAACATATTTATCATACGTACCTCTTTTCTACCAATGCTTCTGCGAACACGAGCGCCAACTCCCTCAGTCTGTTCGACACTCAGTACAGTTTTCTCCACTTTTCTCATGTTTATTGTGCTGTATAATAATAGTAGTATTACTATTATCATTATCACTCATAATTATAATCATAATACTAATCATATGAAGAAGAATAACAACAATAATAATATGTAAAACCATGACTGCTATATTCAAAATTTACATTGTAAATTTCCCGATAACAGTAACGTTATTATAAATGTGAATAATTGGGGGTTTGAAAATAATGGTACGAGTTCGAAGCTTGGCCCCCCTCTACTGTTTCTTTTGCACTGAATTTGTCACCAAATTAAATTAAAACCCTGACTTCAACCCTGACAACGGCTACCTGTTCCCATCTCACGAAATGTATTGGTATCTAGGAGTAAAATGTAGATCACAATAATACAGTACAATGAAGACTAACCAGCGGTAGGTTTAGAATAAACATATATTTTTTAATTAATCAGTTCAGCCGGAGTCAGCTGATCACTAAATTGCGTTCCAGTTACGCCATCGCCATGCTGTATTTTAAAATCATTATGGTGTTTGTGAATGCTCAACACGCGAAATCGATTCATGCATGTGATTTAAAGCAAAAACAAGAACAGATTACAACTGTCTTCACGAAATATTTTAAACTGCGTTTCCCATGTACGACGTGTTTGAAAATGAAGAGGAAAGTCGCATCCCGAAATTTGTTTGAAGCAGATTCTATATATTTCTAGACGTGAGCAAGCAATATTTAATTGTGCGGATATAATTTAATTCACACACTAACCTTCAAGATAGTGAATCCAAGTGTCTACGTTATTTTCTGTTTATTTGCACTCCCAAAACACGGAAGTCATTCGGTGGGCGTGGCTAATAATTACGGTGACGCAGCGATTTCTTGCCGAAAGAATTTAATCCCGCAGGATGTAAACATAAACAGAAATATAATCATCCAGCACAGTACGTGTAAATCGTATAACCATGGCAAATACTTCTAATATCTTTTCCATAATACTCTTCTGCAGAAGTATTCACACTTTGTAGTTAAATACAAGTACAGATGCTTAAAAAAACAAAACTAGAAGTGCTTCTTTCATTAAAACTCATTCACTCCCAAATACACATTTGTCTTTTCACACTCCACACGTTCAACCCCAGATACTTATTTTTTTAAGGGGTTCTAGAATTAGCTGAATGAGTTCTCCTGAAAAGTAGAAAAAAATACAGACTGAAAAGCACATAAGTGCACATTTAAAATGTATTGTTCAGGTACAAAACAATACCGCAAGCAAAATAGTTTATATAAAAAATTGTCTTTATTATTATTATGAGTGGGCAACTGGTTAGCACGTACGCCTCACAGTGCAGAGACACAGGGTTTGATTTCGGCCCCGGCATTGCTGTGTGGGGTTTCCATGTTCTCTCCGTGCCTGCGTGAGTTTTCTCCGGGTACTCTGGTTTCTTCGCACATTCTAAAAACATGCGTTGCAGCTCAATGGAATACTAATTGTCCCGATGTGAGTGTGAGCGCAAATGGTTGTTTGTTCATGTGTCCCACTGCAATCAACCAATTCAGGGTGTACCCCACCTGCTGCCAGGGGGAACCATAATTACAAGGTTGCCTGTGACATAACATTTGACACATTAGGTCTATCTAATTGAACAGTGAAAAATCACGTGTTCGAATGAGTATTTGTAACCTCTGTGTTGTGTATACTGTAAGCATTTGCATTGCATATTTCTGTCATGTGCAACAAAGTTGGGTGACAATTCAGATTTTCATCACACCATGAATTGGAAAAACTGCTTTTCATGCTTCAGTTACATAAAAGACAGCAAAGGACCACACCAACAACATGGACTGAGAAGTGACACTCACATTTGAAAGCAATGAAAAAAAAATCAATTACATTACATTGCCCAGAGATGTATGCCTTTTCTGAATGTGACCCAAAATCGTATGGATATCTTGAAATGTCATTCTTTTGCAAATGTGTTAAAAAGTTTATGCATGTGTTAAAAAGCGCATGCACAATGAGGCTGCTTCAGGTTAAATTTTACTGATATAAGCATAGATAATGAGAAGTTTAAAAAAAAACACACATAAATGGCAAAATAGGTTGTATGTCATGGTACATCGGTAATGTAAGGCTGACTGTGAAAGCTCTGCAAAAGGTCACCGATGTGAATCACTACCTTATGGGTCCCTTGAGGAACATGCTTGCACCCATGTCGTAGTTAGAGCCATAAAAGTCCTTGCATTTGCTGAATATATTCTTCAGTTTTAGATCTTCCGGCTCCCGGCTCAGTCACCTCCAAGTTGTTGTGATGGTGCAGGATGTGCTTGGCAATTCTCATACTGGCTGCCTGTCCACCTGCCAGGTTTACTGCATGAGGTCCAATCTGTCGGTGGGCAAGTGGAACAATGCACATGGATTCTATGCGATCTGTAAAGCAATTAAGGTATTGCTGAACATTCTAAAAGATTACCTGAAGAGCAGTGTACTGCCCCATCAAGTATAGAGGGCATCCCTCTGTCCACTGTAAACTCTCTGATATGCATGGCCAGCCATCAAGTACCTTTATGGGAACACATGTACAGTTGTTTTGTTTTGTTTTTTTGCAGTAGTTTGGCATTTGCAAATTTGTCTAGTCACAGATATTTGAGGGGGACCCACACACGGTAATTTATTGAAGAAACTGCATATTTACTGTTTTGTGCTCAGGACAAAGCAATGTTGAATATTAAAAAAAACTGCTTTAGCGTCTTCTGGCGGCATCTACAGGTAATTACAAATCTTTTTTGGGTAGGCGTCAATTACTAGCTTTAGGATAGTTCTGTAAACTAAGTTATTATTAGTGTCATGTTTGGAAAGGCATCCTTGCTAGGAAAAATCACTATTAATTGACACCCGTTAAAAACATATATCATTGCCCATATCAATAGCTTAACCTAAACAGTAAAATACCACAAACTACGATCCCATGTCAGTTTATCATTTCAAAACGGACATAATCCTGAAATATAATGACTTATACCCGCGCTGCAAGAAGGAGAGATACCGACGCTCGTTCCTACCGACTGCTGTCAGGCTGCTGAATAAAAATAGCAACAGTAATATTAATAATAATTAATTGATGTGAAAACTGTTACGAACTCGGGTAAACCGAGTTAGGGAGGGGGATCCAAAAAACGTAGACAAAAACAAGGTCTCCGAAGTAAGACAATTTAATGTCCAAACCGAAAATAAGCGAGAACATAAAGCGCTGGTCCACAATTAGGACCAGGAGGTAAATCAAAAACGACTAACAAAAAGGTGCTTGCACAAAAGAGCAAGAAAAAGAAAGTAAAGCCCACAAACTACGAACGAAAAACAATGTAACACTTTGTACACGCAAGAAAAGCCAGATCATCAAAACAAAATGGTACTCACACACAAACTTGGTACCGAGACGACACGCGAAAACACGACGAGGTCAAAAGCCACTAGTCAATGAGCAATGAGATAAGCAATGCCAAAAACAATACTCCCACAACAGGTGTCGAACGTAGGAGTCCTTAAATAGTGTCTCTATAGATTAATGATTGCCAGCAGGTGTGCTAGAGAGACCGCTCCTGCCACCTGCTGGACAGACCGAAAAACCGAAATGTGACAGTACCCCCCCCCCCCCCCCCCCTCAACGGACGCCTCCTGGCGGACCACCCGGATTCGACGGGTGCGCTCCATGGAATGCCCGAAGCAGGGACGGGTCTAAGATCCAGGAGCCGGGGACCCACTGCCGATCCTCTGGGCCGTAGCCTTCCCAGTCAACCAAATACTGAAAACCCCTACCCCTGCGCCGAGAGTCCAAGATTTCGCGCACGGTGTACACTGGTTCACCGTCAACGATTTGTGGAGGAGGCGGCGGCGTGGGCGGAGGAGCCAGGGGACTGGTGGCCACCGGCTTCAACAGGGAAACATGGAACACGGGGTTCATGGTGGGCGGCAGTCGGAGCTTGACGGAGACGGGGCTGAGGACCGATTCCACCTCGAACGGTCCAGTGAAGCGTGGCCCCAACTTGCGAGATCTACCTGCGAGTCGTAGATCCTTAGTTGCCAGCCACACCTTCTGTCCCACCTGATAGCTGGGTGCTGGGCGACGGTCAGCGATCTGCCGGTTCCGCTGAGCCGTGCGTGACAGTGCTGCTCTGGTCTCCTTCCATACGCGATGGGCCCGTCGTAGATGCAGCTGTATGGAAGGGAGTTCCACCTGACCCTCCTGAGAAGGAATCAGAGGAGGTTGATAACCATATGCTGCCATGAAAGGAGACCGACCGGTCGCTGATGAGACGAGGGTGTTGTGGGCGTATTCCACCCAAGGCAGGTGGAACGACCACAAGGAGGGGCGATCGAGGCAAACGCAGCGCAGAGCTGCCTCCAAATCTTGGTTCATGCGCTCCGTTTGACCATTGGACTGTGGGTGGTATCCGGAAGACAGACTCGCCGTGGCCCCCATGGCCTGGCAGAAACGTTTCCATACCCTGGAGATGAATTGAGGGCCCCGGTCTGACACAATGTCCACCGGAATTCCATGAAGACGGAAGACGTGTCTCACTAGGAGGTCGGCGGTTTCCTGAGCAGAGGGCAGTTTGGACAACGCAACAAAATGGGCAGATTTAGAGAAGCGGTCAACTATGGTGAGTATGACGGATTTTCCCCGGGAAGGAGGCAGGCCGGTGACAAAATCCAGGGAAATGTGGGACCATGGTCGAGAAGGGGTAGGCAGCGGTTGCAGCAAACCAGCCGGCAGTTGGTGGGACGCCTTACTGCATGCGCAGGTGGAACAGGCCTTGATATAGTCCTGGGTATCCTTGCGTAGCTCCGGCCACCAAAACCGCTGCGACACGAGGTCCAAGGTCCGGTTCACCCCTGGATGGCATGCCACCTTAGAAGTGCCACCACTGTAACACCTCTGCGCGCAGAGGTGGGGGCACAAACAGTCTCCCGGTCGGACAACCAGCCGGGACTTGAACTCCGTTCTGGGCCTCCTTGACCTTACATTCGACGGCCCACCTCAGTGCCCCCACTATACAATGGTCCGGAACAATGCTTTGGGGTTCGTTGTCCCTCTCCGCAGGGTCATGGATGCGGGAGAGGGCATCCGGTTTAATGTTCTTTGAGCCCGGGCAGTAGGTGAGCGTGAAGTTGAAGCGAGTGAGGAGAAGCGCCCACCGTGCTTGGCGGGAGTTTAGTCTCTTGGCTGACCGGATGTAGGCAAGATTCTTGTGATCAGTGTACACCGTGAATGGCTCTTCAGTACCTTCGAGCCAATGTCGCCATTCTTGTAATGCCAAAACGACGGCTAGCAGTTCGCGGTTCCCCACGTCGTAGTTGGCTTCTGCTGGGCTGAGGCGACGAGAGAAGAAGGCGCAGGGGAGAAGTCTTTGGTTGACTGGGGATCGCTGCGATAAGACGGCCCCCACGCCGGATTCCGACGCGTCCACCTCAACGACGAACGGATAGGAGGGGTTAGGATGCTGTAATACTGGAGGGTTCATGAAGGCTTTCTTTAATTCGGCGAACGCGTGGTCAGCATCAGTGTCCCACCTAAAGGGGATCTTGACAGAGGTTAACCGGGTCAGAGGCAGGGCTTTCTGGCTGTAGTTGCGAATGAAGCGACGGTAAAAATTAGCGAAACCTAGGAAACGTTGCAACTGCTTTCTATTGGTCGGAGTGGGCCAGTCTACTACGGCCTTAACTTTGGCTTCGTCAGCTCTCAGCTGACCCTTCTCGATAATAAAACCCAGAAAAGAGATGGACTCAACGTGAAACTCGCACTTTTCTGCTTTTACGAATAACCGGTTTTCTAGTAGACGCTGCAAAACCAGCCTGACATGGTGTTGATGTTCTGCTAGAGTCCGAGAAAAAATTAAGATGTCATCTAAATAAACAAAACAAAACAGGTTCAGAAAATCTCTTAATACGTCATTAATGAGACACTGAAATACCGCGGGCGCGTTCGTTAGCCCAAATGGCATGACCAGGTATTCGAAGTGCCCTAATGGGGTCTTGAATGCTGTTTTCCATTCGTCCCCCTCACGAATACGGACCAGATGGTAAGCGCTTCGTAAATCGAGTTTGGAGAATATAGTGGCGGATTGGAGGGGGGCGAACGCTGAATCTAATAACGGAAGTGGGTATTTGTTCTTGATGGTGATTTCGTTCAGGCCCCGATAATCAACACACGGGCGTAATGTCTTGTCTTTCTTCTCAATAAAGAAGAATCCGGCCCCCAGTGGGGATTTAGACGGCCGAATGAGGCCAGCCGCGAGTGAACTATCAATATATTCTCTCAGCGCCTCTTGTTCCGGCTGAGAGACCTGATATAAACGGGAATTCGGGAGTGGGGCGTTATCTATCAGGTCGATGGCGCAGTCGTACGGCCGGTGAGGCGGCAATGACTGGGCACGGTCTTTACTAAACACTGGGCGCATGTCATGGTAAATACGCGGAACTTTGTCCAAACAAATAATTTCTGGTGGCTCGTTACGGGTCGGCCCTCTCTTTTCTGCCGCCGAGCGCAAACAGTGAGTATAGCAAAATGCGCTCCAACTCGATTGCCGGACGTTCCCAGGAAATGACAGGGTTGTGTTCGCGCAGCCACGGCAACCCCAACACTAACGGTACCGATCGAGACCGCATGAGATAGAATCTACGGTATTCAATGTGATTGCCTGATAATTTTAGTTTCACCGGCGCTGTGATCTCTTTCACTTCCGCCAGGAGTCGCCCGTCAAGATCGTGAACCCGCTTTGTCTCTCTTAGGACCTCAACCTGGCAACCAGTTCCTTAGCTAGGCTGGGGTCTACAAAACAATTGTCCGCCGCAGAGTCCACCAAAGCCCGAACAGAAATGACCCGTAACGGACCATAAAGAGTTCCGTCCAACTCGAGTCTTGGTGGATGTCCCGGATGGACCTCCTCCCGTCTCGACTCACGTGGCGCAGTATCGGGCACAAACTCACAGTTTTCGGGGCGCCCGGACGGGCGGGACGGTGTCAAGGAACAGTTGGAAGCCCGGTGTCCAGATTGGCCGCAGTAGAAGCAGGCTCGATCCCGAATCCGACGCTCTCTCTCCGCTGGTCCCAGGCGTCCGCCTCCCAGCTGCATGGGCTCCTCCTCTGCGTCGGCTGGATCGGAACACGAATGACGCTCGGGTCCGGGTGGTCGCCAGGACTCGTGCTCAGCCGGCCGACGACCCATACGTCGGGGTGGGACACGGGTAGTTCCTCGCTCTTCCGTACGTTCCCTCTCACGCTCCCGCATGCGGTTGTCCACAATGAGGGCCAAATCGATGAGCTCCTCCAAGTTGCGGCTATCGTCGCGGGTTGCCAGCTCGTCCTTTAACGCCGCACTTAACCCGCGGCGAAACAAACCACACAGGGCGCGGTCCCCGTAACCGCTACGGGCGGCCAAAATGCGAAAAGAGATGGAGTATTCGGCAACGGATTGTCGTCCTTGCCGAATAGCTAATAGCCGACCTTCGGCCTCCCTTCCCATAACCGGATGTTGAAATACGCGCCGGAACTCGGCGACAAACTCTGGGTAGGAAGACCGAAGCCCGGGTTGAGCATTGCTGATCTCTACTGCCCAAGACGCCGCCTGACCAGTCAACAGGCTCATAATGAACGCCACCTTCGTGCTATCTTTCTCGTACGTAGCTGGTTGTTGGTCGAATATCAGAGAGCACTGGTGTAAAAATTGCTTGCAGAGAGCCTGTTCTCCCCCGTAGCGAGGGGGGTGGGGGAGATTGGGCTCTCGCCCCATGATCGGGGAAGAGGGTGTCCCGGATGAAGCCGCCGGGACCCTTGGGGGTGGCGTTTCTCGGGGGGTCGCGTGTTCCCCTTGGGAACACAATATCTCCAGCCGCTGGGCTAGGACGGCGACTGCCTCCCGGAGCTCCGAGAGCTCCTGTCGTTGCTGGCCCACTAATTGCCCCTGGCTGGTCAAGGCGGTCATGATCTTGTTAATGTCTACAGGATCCATTATGGTGGGAGTATTCTGTTACGAACTCGGGTAAACCGAGTTAGGGAGGGGGATCCAAAAAACGTAGACAAAAACAAGGTCTCCGAAGTAAGACAATTTAATGTCCAAACCGAAAATAAGCGAGAACATAAAGCGCTGGTCCACAATTAGGACCAGGAGGTAAATCAAAAACGACTAACAAAAGGTGCTTGCACAAAAGAGCAAGAAAAAGAAAGTAAAGCCCACAAACTACGAACGAAAAACAATGTAACACTTTGTACACGCAAGAAAAGCCAGATCATCAAAAACAAAATGGTACTCACACACAAACTTGGTACCGAGACGACACGCGAAAACACGACGAGGTCAAAAGCCACTAGTCAATGAGCAATGAGATGAGCAATGCCAAAAACAATACTCCCACAACAGGTGTCGAACGTAGGAGTCCTTAAATAGTGTCTCTATAGATTAATGATTGCCAGCAGGTGTGCTAGAGAGACCGCTCCTGCCACCTGCTGGCCAGACCGAAAAACCGAAATGTGACAAAAACAACTGTAAATAGCACTGCAATGTATCAATTTTGTATTTATATTGCACTTAATTGAATGGTGTTTGTTTGTTTTTTCTTCTTTCTGCCTATATTCTTGCTGCTGGAGGCTGTAAATTTCCCCAGTGTGGGACAAATAAAGGATATCTTATTATCTTATTATTGTTATCTTACTAATGGTTTGATTTTCGCACCTCAGGCAAAGACGAACAACCCAATCTAAAATTAGCTCCTCCTTCAATATGCAAAGATGTTAGAAGAGTGGTGATGCATCATTTCACTACAGTTCCTTCATGCCAATTCTTTTTCATTAGCAGGGCTTTAGAGGTAACTTGTGGCATCTTAGTGTTGCAGAAAATGTGACAAATAATATGCAGATTCCTGCAATGGCTGATGGCAGGGTCCCCAGGAAAAAAAAAGGAAAAACAAAAAAACTATGATGTCTCTGGTTTCCTCACCTGAATAGGGAATTCATTCATCACTTCAGAAAGCAAAGGGTCCTGTTTGACATCAAGTTTACACCCAGTGGCCAACCAAATCGTATCTCCTGTCCAAAGGTCTCCATCGCTGAGGGACAACCTCCAGGCCTGATTCTTATAGCACCAGTTGGCTTCCCTCACCTGACCAAAGATTCACACTTCAGTTTCTGAGCAATGTAGCATTATAGAGTACCAGAGGTGTCAAATCCAGGTCCAGAAAGTTAAAGTTTTGCTACAGTTTGATGTAAGCCAAGGGTGCTTCTACTCAACAGGAAGGTAAATGAGCTTGTTAGAGACGAAACATCTGTGGCAGGGTTTTTTTTTTTTTTTTTTGGACCTGGATTTTACACCTTTGTACAGTACTATGCATCAGGAGTCATGTGTGAACATTCCTTCTCCATCTTGCTGATACATTTTCAACAATAGAATGCCTAAAACCTTCTTCCAGAATGTCTTCCCAGAAGAGTGTAAATTGTACATCCAAAAGAGGGACCCAAATTTTGTTGTATTTTCCCTTCTTTTAAGTGCCTGTGTACTTTTTTCCTTACTGTGAACATCCTGTGATCTTGTCACTCTCTATTGTAGGTTCTGTCCCAGCGGTTCTCAAAATTTGCAGTTTACATACCACCAGTGGTTTGCGCACTTTGCGACTCCTCATCGCTCTCTCCCATTAGTTACAATACAATCTCACACCAGTATTAACGTCCATGCAATTTACCTGACAATACGTCTTCACAGCCACCTGTCCTTTCAAAATAAATGGCTGTAATTGGATGTAGGCCTCTGGGGTGACGGCACCTCCTTTCCTTGCCTGACGAATCATAGCCAGTCGCTTGTGAAGACTTCTCTCATTAAAGAACTGCCTGAGGAAGGCTTGGCCATCCATCTTGATGCCATGCTCCACATGGGAGTAACGACCCACCAGGCTCTCCACATCACCCGCATCAAACTGCTTCAACTGTGAGACACACGTTAAAAAAAATATCAGCTCAGGAGAGTCATATCTGCAGTGGAAGTACACATACTTTTTATTAAAGTACTACAGTTTTCAGTGAGTACGGTTGCCACCTTTACAAATGTGTAATATTATGTTAATAGACCTGGAGGTGCTTTCTCATGACCCATGTCACATGACTGGCCCCATTCTGCAGTGCGATGGAGACGACATGAGCGCTGGTCAGACCTCCACCAACGACCATTACTCTCTGGCCTGCCTCACACACCACACACGGCCCTAGAAACATATAGGGATGCAATATTCTGAGAAGAAAGCCTCTTCAAAACAAACAAACCACAAAAGGACAACAAGTACAGTGATATTTGGGGTTTCCCATTTGCGGATGTTGTCATTTATACCTTTAAAAAAAAAAAAAATAAACTATTCTCTGCTACCGCGCACCTAGTGAGGATCAAGCGGTTCGGAAAATGAATGAATGAATGAATGAATGAATATTCGCTGTTATTTACGAAAAAATAATCGTCTGTCGGCTGTTTGCGTGATAGCTAAGCTACAAAAGTACTAAGATGACGCCATCGCCTGAAATATTGGTGTTGTGGTTTTTCTTGGGTGCCATTCATTCATTTGTGGTGTGTTCTTTTTTTTTTGGGGGGGGGGGGTCCTGATATCCTGTTTGTTCGCGGTCCTAGTTGTAGTGAGTAGTCTCTGCTTCTCTCACAATGCAGCTTTTATTAGCCAGAGGAGTGCATTTATTCCTGTGCATAAATGCCAAGAGGTGAGTTTAACACAGCGCTACTGTTTGTATTAAGTGCTAGTGTGCATATTTGTTTGCCCATTTGGGAAATCCAATTGGTGGCTCAGCGATTTCAGAATTGCCGACAATTTTTTTTTTCAACCTGACCTCCATTCGTCAACGAAAGCTGGGATTGTGCTTCAAAAACAATGTTGCCGTGGCATCTCAGTTTCAAGCAACTGCTGAATTGAGTTGAAGAGCATCATTTGGACAAAAGTAGTCCTTTGCCATCCTTTTGTGATATCTATAGGAACATACAGTACAGCATAAACCTTATTAGTTAAATTAAAATGATTTACTAATTTGTTTTGCCTCTGTCCATAAATAGCAGGGGATCGCTGCACTGTACAATATAGAAAATCCGCTTGCAAATATGGGAATGCCTCTCTTGTGGTACGTTTGTGATCATGTTCTAATCTAAATCATTTTGTTATACTATCTTTTAGTGAAAGTACTAGAGTGACTCCAACTAGCGGAAGCTAATTTATCATGTTTTGTAACATACTTGGGCAAAATAAATGAGTAATTCTGGGAAAAGGCAATTATCCTTACTAGTCTTTTGGACAAAATCCTCTTGTGTGAGACTGTCAGTGTCTTGAGAGTTTTGCTGTGTTCTTGATAAAGCGTGCATGAGGTGCACAGTGTGTTGCAGGTGCTCTTCTGAATAGCTCTCCTCGATATCAGTCACCCACTGCGGGATGTTTGCCATCTGGGCGCGGGTGGGCCCTGTTGCCATAACCACCCGATGAGCTTTGAGCATGGCGCCATCTTCAAGTTGGACTTGGAAATATTTGACTCTTTTCTTCCGCCTCCCACCTCCTTGTCTTAAAGCCTCTTCATGTGTTGTGCTGTCCTCTTGGCACATTTGCTCGCCTTCAGTCACTGTGGTGATGCGAGTAACAGTTCCCTTCACAAGCACTTTGTTCAAGTTATATCTCTCCACCTGTAGATTCACATCCATCTGGTGAAATAACTTGTCATAACTTGAGCGCTAACTTCATTCCAAAACAATCTTTCCAGCCAGTTTAGAGTCTTTAACGAACGGAGGATGCATGTTTTTGGAATCTTGGAGAAAGTTGGAGCACTTAAAGCCATGAACATGCAAACTCCACACAGGAGGCGGAGCTGGAATCGAACCCGGTACCGCTGCACTGGGAAGCTGACGTGCTAACCACTGGGCTATCGGGCCGCCGAATTTGGCACATGTTTATATAATATTATAACTGCGGGATTAAAAGAGCCAAATTGGGCAAAATACCTAAACCAGCACTGGGTGCAAAGGCGACCGATTCAATGCCCGTTTATTTATATCCAGCACATTGGGCTGAGGATTTGACCTTGCATATTGGGTCAAAATTTTGATCCAACAAGCTTGTAAAATCTACCCATACAGGCGAATTAAAGCTACCGATAATTGGGTTGGTTATGAGTAGACAGAAAATTTTATTAAGAATAATATACCGGTAATTTTATGATCAACATTTTCAAAGAAGAAGAAGGAGAAGAAACTTTGGCCAATCAGGGGTCGCCAGAGCGTGTTTTAACAGCCGATGCCCACATTTCCCTGACACACTCGTCCTGACGTTACATTGAATTTACTTCAACTTCATTACACAACAAAACTGTCCATAATGGTCAACTGCTTCAGCTCCTTGGCCCACTCAAATTTAGTCTTCAACCCATTAGGCCAAGTCAAAAATAATTAACCCAAGCTTGGGTAAAAGTAATCCAGTCTGCTCAAAATCAACAGCGACCTAGAGAGCGGGTTACCATTTTCAAGCGTGTTGGCAAAGTTATTAGCCGTACAAGTTTGAATAGCAAAATAACTGTTGGTGTCCGTCCCTCATTCAGCTCGGGTCCTCTACCAGAGGCCAGGAAGCTTGAGGGTTCTGCGCAGTATCCTTGCTGTTCCCAGCACTGCACATTTCTGGACTGAGATGTCCGATGTTGTTCCCGGGATCTGTTGCAACCACTCATGTAGTTTGGGGGTCACTGCCCCGAGTGCTCCGACCACCACAGGCACGACTGTCACCTTTACCTTCCAGGCTCTCTCCAGCTCCTCTCTGAGCCCTTGGGATTTCTCGAGTTTCTCATGTTCCTTCTTCCTGATGTTTCCATCACTTGGGACCGCTACATCCACTACAACGGCTTTCCTCTGCCCTTTATCTATGATCACGATATCTGGTTGGTTCGCCATTACCATCTTGTCAGTCTGAAGTGGCTGATCTCAAGAAGTCCTATCAGTGGCTAGAGAGGGCTGGCCTGAAGGACAGCACAGAGGCACTCATCCTGGCTGCTCAGGAGCAGGCCTGGAGCACCAGAGCCATCGAGGCCCAGATATACCACAGCAGACAAGACCCAAGGTGTAGGTTGTGCAAAGAGGCACCTAAGACAATCCAACACATAACTGCAGGGTGTAAGATGCTGGCAGGGAAAGCCTACATGGAACGCCATAACCAGGTGGCTGGCATAGTCTACCGAAACATCTGTGCGGAGTATGGACTGGAAACCCCAAGGTCAAAATGGGAAACACCTCCGATGGTGGTGGAGAATGACAGAGCGAAAATCCTGTGGGACTTCCAGATCCAGACTGACAAGATAGTAATGGCGAACCAACCAGATACCGTGATCATAGATAGATCACAGCAAGGATACTGCGCAGAACCCTCAAGCTTCCTGGCCTCTGGTAGAGGACCCGAGCTGAATGAGGGACGGACACCACCCGAGGGGTGAGATGAGGTTTTTTTATATACAGTGCACTCCGCTTAATAGAACACCATTGGGCCGAAGCGCTTCTGTTCTACTAAGCGGAGTTTCTATTAACCGGAGATGGTCATCAGACACGTCGACGACCAAGTTATGCACGCAGAAAAACCCCTGCTGACGAGTTAGAAGAGATATTTCGACTGTGGACGTCCATATCTTTAATCAAACAACACTGCTTCAGTCAAACATCTCAAATCACGAGAAAAATTTCGTTACTTTTGTCTGGAAACAGGAGTCCGTAATTTTGCGGTTGACTTCCCTCTCAATGCGCTGGATAAGAGGGAAGTCCTGGAAACCGCGGGCGTACCTTCTGAGAATCCGGCAATGCATCGTATCGTCTGAGTATGTCCTTCTTATCCGCAGGTGATAGCCCTCGTCTCTTGAATGAAGTTGAAGCCATTGTGACGTGCGTGTGTCTATGTGTGGAGTGACGCGTGCTACCTGTTATACGGCTAGAACTACACATTGCGCAACATTGTATGGCGTAATCGTAGGCGCAACAGCATAGCAGTGGTATCGCGTTTTCTCGCGATAGTGGTATCGCGATTGCTACACTTCGAAAACCACTAGTTTACAATTTTCATTGCTTACGGCCTGTTCTATTAAGCGGAGATCTGTTCTACTAAGCGGAGTATCTTTATAGGAAATTGCATTAGGCAAATCCGTTCCAGAGCCTTTTGCTCTATTAAGCGGATTACTCTATTAACCGGAGTTCTATTAAGCGGACATATATATATATATATATATATATATATGTGTGTGTGTGTACCCTTAAGTGATCATATCCGAAGAATGACAAATGATGGATTTGTTCCCCCTTCAAATGTCATGATTTGTCAGAGCAATTACATTTTGAAGGGTTCCCATAGAAAGCGAGTTCATAAAAATAAAAGTCGATGAAGACATCACTCACACCAAAAATATAGTCAATGGATAGCAAGGTTAGACTCATGTTAAGAACGAGAGAACAATGGCCAGCCACAACAACAGCGGGAACCAAAATGCAAACATAAAAATGCAAATATACATTGCCACGATTCGGTTTAGGGACCAACAGGTGGCAGTGTAGCGCTCCCCTGGCAGCTGCACACCTGTTGGTCATAGGTAATCAGGCCTATAAAAGGACTCCTGCCCGCACACTCGGTGTCGGGTCATTGTTGCTTTGCTACGGTCATGTCTGTTTGAGTCATGTTTTGGTTGTTCTGTTTTATCTTCAGTCATGATTTTTGTTTGCTGCTTTGGAGTTTGTTTGCTTAGGATTTAGTTTTCTGTGTTTTATCAATACACATCTTCAAATACACCCTGCTCCTCTCTCCTGCCTGCTTTTTGGGGTCCACCACCACCATGCAAAGTGACATACATGACATGAAAATATCAAAACTAATAAATAAATATCCTGAAAATGCAAGATTTTATGCTGAGAACTTATATTATATATTCATGTGTGGATACAGGACACAACTTTTTAATTAGTCACATTCAAAGTTAATTCAACACGCCATGCTGAAAAGACACCAACACACACTATATATATTCCAGACAGTCCAACCTGATCTTTAAAGAAATCCACGCTGAGGTCAGTTCCTGGCAGACTGAAGGACAAACTATTCTTGAGATTGGAGAAGACATTTAGACATTTTCTCTCTTTCCTGCCGAGCCGCGTGTCATTGAAAAAAGCGTTGTCATCCAGAATGAGCACCCGGTCTGGGAGACTATGAAGCTCAGTCGAACGATTGTGCTTTAACACAAACTCCTGCAGTGCTTTCTGAACAAAACAAAAAAAATCACATACATGCACATTAACGCCTTGTCTGGATATCAGATTTTGTTTGTGTGTGTTTCTACCTTGTTGACAGAGTCCGTGTGCACCAGTGTGTGTGAGCGCAAATGGGGGATATTTAGTGCTGTGAATTGACTCTTCCACAAAGAAATCCACTCGCCATAGGCGTCAACCACTTGCAGATTGATGTCTGGCGGACGAATGCCGCCTTCTGCACGTGTGGACTTGGTGAAGTGCCCTTCTCCTGTATGCTCTGCTGAAACATAAAAGGGGTCGTTCAGGGTTATCGCTCACACAAACGTTCGCTATCATACTCTACTGAAATGCTGTCACATGCACTATGGAAACATGAAACACACCAGTGAAAACTAAAAACAACCGGAACACTCATACATACTCCTGAAAAGCTTTCACACATTGCACTGGACTGAAATTTGTTTTGGCTCACAAGCGACTGTCACATTGAAACTCTCAGGTTCACCACTAGAACGCTCTCTCATGCATGACTGTAAAGCTCTCATATGCACGCCTGAAACACTTTCACAGCCAATAAATACTATTGTTTTGCTCACACACACACAAACACACGCGCGCGCAAACACACACACACACACAAACACACACACGCACACACACACATGCACACACACACACACACACACACACACACACACGCACACACTGTTCCAGTGCGGGATGGGTGAAGGTTTGACTCACGTCTTGGATTTGAATTGTGTTTGGGGTACGAGGGTGACAGCATGCTGGCCAGGGTCAAGGCGTGAGGCCCACCCCCAATGATCAACACGTCCAGCATCGCCATCTGATGCAGGAAGACATCCCCTAAATAAGCTATGCATCGAAGCCATGCAAGAACTATGTATACCCCAGGCATTCCAAAATTGGATTTGAAAAATGAACCTTTTTTTTCTGGGAGTAATTATTTATCTTCTTCAAGAGAAAAAAAGCAATAAACGATCATATAATTTGATGAATCCAGTTCAGCAATCAATCATGACATTTTTTAAAACAATATTTTTCGTTGTTTTTGACACAACCCTGTCAGATACTTAGGCACCTGAAAAACTTATTTAAAAAATTGCTGAATCAATTATTCACAATGAATTAAAGAAAGTAAAGTTGCATTTGCGTGCAAATGCTGTACTGCGACAGTGCTACAAATCAGGGTCACTGTAATAGTTTTTGCTCAAGGATCAATGCCAGTTTTTGTAACTTGGTTACATAGTAAAAACAATGAAAAATGTTGTCCAAATCTGGAATCACCCACATAACACTCAAAGTAAATTGATAAGTTTACATTATTTATCACAAATGCCTTTCTGCTATAAGTGACTTATTTTACAGTGCTCATTTTAGGCCTAGAACAACAGTAAATACAGTAGGTGCTGGAGCCAGTGGGTTATGTGTATTTGGATATTACACATAATGAATAAAAATGTATAACATAAGGCGAGGTCACACAACATGTACCGTCTTATAATTACTTATTTCGTATTTCTGTGAGTTTAGCATTTTAAAAATACATAATTGCAAACATTCATAGCACCATGAGGATCAAATCCAAGTCTTTTTACACAATTCTGTTTGTAACCCCTGACTACAAGATCAAAGATACTCTCAAGTAATAAAATGAGTCACTTTTAATCAGCAGTACATCCTGAAACATGCGGAATTAATTGACTTACTGTACCTAGTAGGGCTTGGAAGGTCCGCTTTTGCTCTTTTCACCAATGTTTTGGTGTCCCAGCTGCTGTGAGGACATGAAACTTTGCGACAGCGCCATATGCTTTTCATGTAACTCAATCCAAACACACATTTAGCCGTCTGGTCCAGGGATCCCTAGAAATAGCGTCAGTGTCTAAATCGGGGGTCGGCAACACGGGGCTCCAGAGCCGCATGCGGCTCTTTAGCGACATCTAGTGGCTCCCTGGAGCTTTATAAAAAATGTTTGAAAATGAAAAAATATTTTGATAGTAGGCTAATATAGCTAAAATAGATATAGATACATGTTGCAGCTCCGAAAAAGGAGAGCTGTGGTGTTGCTTTTTTAAAACGTACACTTTATCTATGCTTTTAACAGTCTCAACAAACACAGACACATCTACTTCAAACTCTGTTCTCTTCAACTTGAGAGGCGTTCAAAGACAGCCTCCGAAAAACGGAAATCCATGATCACTTCACTGACACTAAGAAAAGCGAAAATAATGCACCAAAACAAAAAATAAAGCGAGGAAATCACAAAATAAATTCTGGGGAGTTTGTGAACACACAAACAAAGGAATGAATAACAAACAATTCTGAGACAGTAGAGTCTCCTACATATATACAGCATGTGTTTCCTTAATTGTCAGTTTTATAGATGGCTCTTATTTTTTTGCGGCTCCAGACAGATTTTTATGGCTCTTTCAACATTTTGCGTTGCTGACCCCTGGTCTAAATATATAGTCAATGTCTGTGAGTACCTCGGAACTTGATCATCGTTATCTTTTATGTACATCTTTGGAGATACGTGAACACCAAAGTGGAGCTTTGAATATCAGTAGATGATGTCTTACTGTAAATGGGAAACTGAATATTTTTCTATAAAATTGAGATCCAGTAAAAGGTCCATGTGCCAATGTGCTCTTTGCCTTCACCCGTAAAACAAATCACTTGTAGAATGACAAGGGTGCGTAAGAAGAATGACTGTGCCTTTCTAGTATTGTTTTTTTTACCCCCACGACTTTTCGTACACTACTGTGCTGCATTGGTGACTCAAAAGGCCCCTATTTTCGTGGCCAAGACAAGATTTTCACAGAGCATAGTCCCGCTGTGTGCATGTTGGAGTTTTCTTACTTTTGGTATTTTGTTTGACTCGCACAAATAAGAGTGGGTGTTTGCGCCGTTGTAGGATGAGACATAACTGACTCTTAGTGACTCCCTTTAGTCCCTTTAAAATCAGGACGGCCGAAGCGCACGCAGTGTTTGACATTGTGGAAGCAGAAATTGCTAGGGTCACTGGTGTATGAGATTGTTATTAGGGTGACATGGGAGTGAATTTTCACTCCCATCACACAGAAAAAAATTCCCTTCAGTCTTGAATAGTTGTGAAAACCAAGAAACTTTTGGCCATGACTGTGCAGTAAGGGCGGCACGATGGTCGACTGGTTCGCACGTCGGACCTCAAAGTGCAGAGATGCAGGATTCGATTTCGCCTCTGGCCTTCTGTGGAGTTTGCATGTTCTCCTCGTGCCTGTGTGGGTTTTCTACGGGGACTCCAATTTCCTCCCACATTCCAAACACATGCATGGAGCACTCTCAATTGTCCGTAGGCGTGATTGTGAGTGCAAATGGTTGTTTATCTATGTGTGCCCTACGATTGGCTGGCAACCAGTTCAGGGTGTAACTTACCTAATGCCCGAAAACAACTGGGATTGGCTTCAGCACGCCCGCGACGCTACTGAGGATAAACAGACTAAAAATAGTCCCTCCTTTCAAAACAAAACTAGATGAATCATCTAAATAACAAATAAAACATCATCTCTGTCAGTTGTGTTGAGTAAACAGTTCACATGTCAGTGTTGATAATTGTGATAGTGTGACATGACCCTCTGGTCTTACTTGTTCCATTTCTTGTGTTACGGTTGACATCAAAAGTGTTTTATTGTTCTTTGTGTTTTATTCAACTGGGTGCCTGACTGTGCTTAGAACGGGCACAGAGGAAGTATAGTATCCTTTCAGTTCCCATGTCAGTGAAATCCTCTCGAACGGAGTTTCCATTTCCTCTTTGGAGAGTGTTTGCTCATAATTTAGAGATGTAGTGATGCTGAAACATTAGGGAAGTGAATGTCTTCCAACTGTTTTTTAGTGGGTGCACATCACAGTGGTATTCTTTAGGTTGATATTCAGAATTTCACAAAAGTGAGGGCATCTCATATTGTCAAGCCGACAACAGGTTGTGGGATAATTCAGCCTTGCTCACGACACGTAGCAAGCGCCATATGCACTTTTGTCTTTTCTACAATCACAAACGTCCCATTGTTAAAGGTACATGGAGAGGAGTGGCTTTGACATTCAGGTCTGAGCGATAACGTAGACGTCCAGGTTAATGCTTCATCGTTCATAGTCACATAATATATTTTTGCATTTTGCTTTAGTAAATGCTATTCTTTGTCCTCATGTTATTCTCAGTGTATTTTTTTTCGTTTCTCGTAATTGGCTTTACCTAGTCCTTTCGTGACAAGTGATTTTGTGCTGTAATTTTTCCGTGCATTTTCGCAAGCGCTTTTTGTTTGTCACATTTTATCCTTGTTCTTTGTTAGAAGCGCTTTACATTGTACTTTTTAGATTTATCCTTTTCCTTTGAATAAACATTTGTGTTAACGATCTTAAATCTTGTCTGCATTTGCGGGATCCAATTCTGTTCCGGATTTATCCGGAACCGTAACAAACAAAAGTGGTTCCCAGGAGAACAAAGCAGTCCGTAAACCAAGCAGTCGCACAGTTTAGCCTATGCATGTACCTCTAACAGGTCAAAGAAAGTGCTTGCACAGCATTATCAGAATGCCTTGGACCATGTCCGATGGAAAGAGGCATTTGGGGAACCATCAAAGCCATACAGTGTTACCCCCAGAACCGAGCGAGGTCATCCAAAAGCAGGGAAGAGAAGTGGGTGAGAGCCATCAGAGGCAGAACAACTGAAACTACCTGAGCAGACAGAGCAGATGCGACGAAAAGACAACCACCAGTAGAAAATGGTCGAGCAGGTCTGACAAAATAACCTGCACGTTCATTGGGGCTGTATAAGGCACGGTCCCTCACTGACAACGAGTCCTCTCCAGCCACGCTGAAAAGGTTAGGTTCGTCTGTCTAACAGGCCAAAAGCCTGCTCGGACAGAACCAGGCCCCATCTGGCTGGCTTCCACCTGGAGTTGAAAAGGTGAAACAAACCACAGGGCTACAAGAACTAGACACAAACACAACAGGGCCTTGATATTGCCAAAGGCCAGCTGACAATAAATAGAACACAAAAATTTCACATCAGCCATAAGCAACTGAGTCAACAGAAAGACCACAGATAAGAGAAGTTCGGACATCAACTGCTATGATAGCCTACGAGGCAGAGAAAACCAGCCACCGCAGCCAGTTTTGCATAATCGGGAGCCACTCGGCCCTGACCCGCGACCCGACTCAGCTAAGTCACATTGGCCATGGCAAAGCCACATTTAGCCAAATTAAAGGTCAAATTGGGCTCAGACAAACATACAAGGAGAGCCCTAATTCACTACAAAAGGGAAAGGAGGCCAGTCACTGAACACAAGATCATCCAAATACAGAGTAAGACCCTCCAACCCTGCAACTACCCGGTCATTCACCTCTGAAATATTGCAGTCACGTTCTTAAGAACAATTGGCATGACGGTGTAAGAGTATAAACCTGATGGAGTCACAAATAACGCAATTGCCTCTGCATGCCACTTCGAGGGGAGCACCCCTTTCAAAGATCAAATTTGGAGAGAAATGTTGCAGCTACAAGTCATCCATCCTGGGCAAAGGAAACGAATCCGACTTTGTACCCAATATTGACCTTATGTATGCCCAATCAGGTTTTGGCACTAAAATGGAAGGCGAGGTCCAAGACAATGACAATATAAAACAGCAGTACCAATAAGCACCATGTAATGCACCTCCTTGTCCAGCAACCTGAGCTTATCTGAAGACATACAAGAGAAACTCTCTCTAATAGGCTGTGCTTCCCTCACATCATTATTATGAACAATCCATGATGTTCTTGAAGGAACATCACCAAACCCCTCAATCAAGAGGACTGTGAAGGCTGAGATGGAGGTAAGTGAGAAAATTCAGTGATTTAGCAGGACTGGTGCCCAAATATTTGACCTGCATCGTAGATTTGTTCTTGGTTTTACTGTTTGGTGCTTTCTACAGCCTTTATTACCGATTTATCTTAGTGTTTATTCTGCATGTTAAATTGCTCCATGTACAGCACTTTGTATGCAGCGATGGCTGTTTGAAAGTGCTCTATAAATACTGTTTACTTGGCTTGATCTTTGGTCTGACGAGACCAGTATCAAGTTATTTGATTCGGATGGTGCAAAGCGTGTGTGAGGAGTGCAATGAGAGGCATGTCTTGCCTATAGTCAAGCGTGATGATGAGAGGGTCATTATCTGAAGCTGAGTGAGTGCAGCCGGCACTGGGGAGCTACACTCATGGCACACAGAGGGTCTTGAAAATAATATCGTTAATATGCAACAATGACATAAAGGCACCCAAACGGAAGTTCAAAGTCAATTCCGCTATTTTTTGTATCTGGTTGCTGCTTCCTCTTCTGTTCAAAGCAGAAATATAAAACGCAATACAGGAGCTTCACTCTTTGCTCATTTGTTGTGCTACCCGGTCAAGAGCAACTGCGTCATCATTTGCGTGTATTGTCAGAGGCATGGACGTGGCGGTAGGTGACCAAAGCTTCTTTCTTTTTTCCTCCCCCACAAAGACAGACAGTTGAGGATGGATTCAAGTTAAAAACGCATTCATTTGTTTCCACATGGTAGAATTCGCTTGTCAGCGGAAGTGTGCTAATCGTTCACCAGCTCCATGATGGGAAGCACCAATATGAAGTGAAAAATGTCGTCAAGCACCAAAACTCAAGTGGAGGAAAACACATCATAAGGTATTTGTAAATTGATGATTTAAGTCTTTTTTTGTTTTTTGAGGTTTTTTGTTGTTGTTGTTGTTGAGGGGGGGGGGGGGTTGTTTGAAGATGTTGATGTGTAAGAATCAGAATCAGAATCATCTTTATTGGCCAAGTATGTAGAACACACAAGGAATTTGTCTCCGGTATAACACGCTGCACTAGTATCATCGTAAACAACAAAATCATTGAACCATTTTAGAGTAACCAGTAGTTTTGTAGTACCATTTTGTGGTGCAAGAAGAGTGATGTGGTATATGGTTTTTGCTGCTTCGCTGGTCTTCACAAAACACTCGGTGATCGGTGGCTGTTTCCCGACGAATGAGCACTTCAGGGACCACGGCTGATTGGGAAAAGATTTTATTCAACCAATGTCAGAGTGAAGTCTTTCCAAAAAGTTGAGTGGCCCAAGGCATGGATGTAAAAAAGCCCCCCAACCCCTGTCAGGCCCGTATCTTTTATACCTGGCAAGGAGCTGATGTCATGGCTTTGTGCACCAGCTGCGGTTTTCAATCTACTAGGTTACTTCAGTCCTAAAAAGGAGATCTTGACCAGCGCTGTTGGTGATGGACGACAACAGCCACTTTACCTTATTATAGGATTGCACACATTGCTGAAACTGAATTCTCCCTGACCAGCAAATAGAGAATAGAATCGTGTCACTGACGCCAGGTGGCCAGGTGGACATTCTAAGGCCACCTACAGGAATAGAGAGGGAATTCCAAATTACACTTCATTCCCCCCTTCCGGGACAAAGTAATAGTCCCGGAAACGGTCTAACAAAAGATAACATCGGTAAAGGTCCAAACATCTTCCCCCAACCAAATTTTATATATGCTCACGTCTACAATTTGGCCCAAAATCTTCAGCCTAAATCACGCTCAAGGCATGCTACGTAAGGTTATTTTAACTAGGAAAGCTCAAACTATTTAGTTAGCCAATTGCTCCCTGACAACAATCTGAGGCCTCTCAGGAACCACAAGCAAAGAAAATTGAAGTCCGCATAATTCAAACGACAATACCACCCCCCTTAGGTAATACCCTTACAACGGTGACAAATTGCGAAGTAATGAATTTGGTGTGGCCCATTAGAAGCCCCAAAAAGCTGCCGGCCCCTCCTCAAGAAAAAAACCTCGCCAGTCTAATGACAAGGAAAAAGAGGAAGGCCCTTTCTACCATCCCCAGTGGTTCCCTTCACCTGGTGTCAACCAGGTGTAAGGAGCCCTGGCACATTACAATCCACAAAACAGTATGAGCTCACCAAACAGTGTGAAAATGGAATGACATGTCCCCCTATCACCAAACAGTGAAATTGTACCGTCACATGATCAGCCGGCCAGCAGGTGACTAAATGAGGTAAAAATATTGGAATAAACAATGAGGTATATAGTAATGAGGTATCAAAACATGCTATCAAAACAAGCCCCTGAAATGTCGCCCCCCTTCTTCATGTGTAAGTGCGTGCAGAGGCAGAGTCCATTCCCCGAATCTTCAGCGATAGAACGTGCTGGGTATCACTGCCCAGGGCCTGCTGTCCATACAAAGTCCTTATGTCCAGGTCACTGTCCATAGAGTCCCTTGCACGGCCCCGGTCAGCATCCAGAGGTTCTGGAACGAATAAGAACTCCTGCCAGTATCGCGTGATGACAATGGCACTCAACGCAAAACACATGCAACTTTGACACAATAACGATGGTAAACTGGTCGCGGGCCGGGCAACAACATACGGTGGATCACATTCCAGTGGAATCATGCAACACATCACACAAAAAGGAAAATAAAAACCCAAGGAAGTGGCGCTACGCCGATGTTCCCACTCCCATTTTGAAACAGGTACACGTATAGTTTCCGAAATCACTCATGCCAATTTTTGTCAGAAATAGAGCGCAATCTCCTAACACCTCAAATCGCCTATATGTATTTAGTAACAGTACATTGTCCACATGTGTTCGCTGGGCCAGGGCAAGGATGTTACCGGTGTTGTCTTCCCATTTGGCGGTGTGTCTGCACAGGGACCTTCCTGCCCTTGCGCAACTACTTGGCAGTATGACAGCTCTTCCCAACACTCCCTCAACATTGCTCAATGTAACGCTCCGGCCGGACTCTGTGGCGGACTGGGCGTCCGTCACTGGGTCCTGTTGGGTGACCGTGTCCATTGGGGACACCATCTCCGGTGGTAGTTGGCTCGGTGTCGCTGTGTTGGGGAGAGTCACCTGCATCTGGGGAGGGCTCGTCGTCAAGATTGACATTGTCGAACTGTTGGCTTCCTCGATCGTCGGCTGTGTCGCCCCCGATGTCCTCAGGAACAGATACAGCAGACACGTTATCCACCACAGCTCGACCTTGCCCGTCTTCCTCCCGATCTGGGCCCCTGGGCGACTCTTGTTCTGGCAGTTGTTCGGAGTTCTCGCAGCCGCGACTCCCTCTTTGGGGTTCTTCATCTTTGGGCACCTTGACGCAGTGTGTCAGATGGTACCAAGTTGGCGACCCTTTCACTTGCACCGCTGTTCCGGTACAGCGGACAACTTCATATGGCCCCTGCCGTCTTTCGTTGTACCACTTGCGGCGGAACACTTTCACATACACCTTGTCTCCTGGCTGAACCGTGTCTTTAGTATTTGCTTCGAGTCTCTCTTGTGCTTCTTCTTGTTTCTGCCTTTTTACGTGCAGAAAAAACCCTTTGCCCCTCCACATGTTCTCGGAAGACGACGTTTCGGGGGTGTCTTCAAGCCGTTCCAATCCGGCTTGTCACTGCAACCACCAGGTACACGTTTCACATGCCTTCTTTCATACACATTGCTGACAGCTCCACTCAAAGAATAACACTGACTGCGCTTTTGAGGAGTTTGGGGTCGCTGAAGGGAGTTTGGTAAGGCCTGGTTGAAGACAGAGGTTTAGGGGACTGAGGAGGTCTTAGTGATTTTAAATGTGGAGGTCCGTAGCATTGAGTCCGGTTGTTCGGGGTCTAAAGCAAGCATCGGCTGGTGCGCTTCCTGGCAGCAGAGTGCTGGTTGGCTTTGACTCCGTCAGTCGTCAAGCCCCGGACATTAGCAGGTTGCTCTCTGGCACCACCTCCTGGCTCCTCAGCGGCGTAGGGAGCGGAAGACGAGGAGCTTAGAGAGGAAAGTCTCAGCTCGTTCTTCTCCAAGTTTGTCCTTGCTTTCTTCAAAACATCCCGAGTCCTTGACAGCTGGTTCACGATGAAATGCTCCATGCTCTCCTTGGTGCGACTGGTGCTCCTCAGTCTTTGAATCGTCCCCTTCAGTACCTCCTCCTGCTCAGACACGCGCAGCTTGAGGGACAAGATCTCCTCTTGCATCGACTGCTCCTTCTTCAGGTTCGGCGTGGCGGCGTCGGCGCTGGGCAGCACCGCCCTCCAGAACATCTTCAGCAGGGACGCCGCCTCCTCCAGAATCTGCCTCAGGGTCTTCGTGTTGGACAAGAGACTCGGGACATTGCCGTAATCCAAGAGCTGCTCATTGTTTTGTTTCTGGGCGGCTCCTAACGGTGGAGGAGAGCGCAGGCGCGGGCGCACCGCTGCCTCCATGCGCTGCACGATGCTGCGACCTTCAAGGACTTGTTGCTGGAGAGCGTTAAAGTCATCCACGTGACCGACGGCGTGGCGGCCATAACGGTTGACGAACGAGCCATCGGGGGCGTCGCCTTCCAGCTCAGCGTGCGGGTCGAGGGGGTCGTTGGCGGCGCTATGGTTGTCATCCAGGTCCGAGTAGGGGGGCAGGGAGATCCACAGTTAAAGAGACCAATGTCCCTGACAGGTGGAGAAGGGGCCGGGTCGTGCAGCAGCTGTCGACTGTAGACGTTTTCTCTCTGAGGGCTGGCGCCGAAGGCCGACAGGGACGGTGTGCGAGGGGAGCCGGCGCCCAGTTTTTGCTCCAGCTGCTTGTGGAGCTCCAGCTGCTTGAAGGCGCTATTCTCCTGGATGCTGCTCTGCAGCTGGGCCCGCAGACTCCTCACCTCGCTCAGTAGCTCCGCCGACTCCGCGGGCAGGCCAGGAGCTTCGCACAGGAAGCCTTTGTTGGATTTGAAGCTGGAGCACACGCGATCGTAGACGTGCAGTTCGTTCTGCAGGGAGTGGGTGAGGTCTCTGCTCTCACACAACTGCTGCTGCAGTAGAGACGCCTCGTGCTGCGCTCTGTTGATTCTCTCCTGACCGGCTTGCCTCAAGGCGAGAATCTGCCGTCCCTGCTCCTCACTGTGTGTCTGAAGTCGTCTCAACTCCTCCTTCCACTGCTCAGCTTCCAGTTCGGCTTGCTTGAGGCGGGCGCGTGCTTCGATCAGCTCCTCGCACGAGTCTGTGCTGGCCTGTAGACGGGACTGCAGATTCAAGTTCTCGTCTGTCAGGACTCGGATTTCATTCGACAGATGTGTGACTGTGTCCAACCCTTGAATATAGATGTTTGTAGCTGCTCCTCCGTCGCGCCCAGGGTTTGCTAATTTTTCCTCCAGCTGCTGTCGGAGCCTTTCGTTGGTCCAAATGGACTCTTCCAGACGCTGGCGAAGACATCGCACCTCCCGTAGGTGCTCTTCAATTAAATTGGGCCCCGAGCCCGACTTTATTGAGTGACCCTCGGGAATGCCGCCCAGCTGGTACTGCGGAAAGGCATGATGAGGTAGCTGGCTGTAGCCTTTCAAGGACGGAGCGGTTAAACCCCCAGAGGCTGAGAAAAGCATTCCCGGACAGCTGAAAGATGATTGGAGGTGTCCACGAGAAGGAGGAGGGATCGATGAATGGGCATCCGGTTCGGATTGTCGCTGCTCATCCTGGTCCCGATAGTCTCCGGCGTCTAACTCGGAGCACAGATCCAGGTCTTCGTTGGTTTGACACTCGTCGGACACCAAGGAAGTCCTGTCTGATGGGTCGGTGGTCTCCGAGAGGGCTTGGCAGCTGGATGGCGTCTCAGGGCGATGCTGCAGCTTGTTGTGCAGAGACTCGATGATTTGGTCTTTCTGCTGAAGCTCCTTGCTAAGCTGCATGGCCAGCAACTCGTGGCCTGTCTTGTCAACGGGGCTTTCCACTCATCCAGTCAGCTTGATGAGCAGTCTCTGAGCTAGCGCGGTGATTTGTGAAAGCTGCTCTCGAAAGCTCTGCCCCATGTAGTAGTCAACATCGTTGGCCCGCAGCAGCTCCTCAAAAGCCTTGGTGGTGTCAGCCAGGTGCTGTGTGAGGATATGGGAGACTCCTTCACCCTCTCTCATCCTCTGCCTCAGGTGGGAGAGCTCACGAGCTTGGGCCTGGATGAGAGAGTTGTACTTTCCAGGCCATGTGGCACATTTCCCCTGCTCTGCTTCGCACTTCCCCTCCAACTTGGAGCTGCTCAATTGGGCCTCCAAGGTGGCCACTCGTGCCATCAGCTCCTGCAGCTCGCGACTGGGTTTGGACGCAGGCAAAGTCGCCTGGGTGTCGGACACCCAGCCTTCATCTTCCTCCACGCCCTCTTGGGCGGGTGACATCTCGAAGGCCCAGTTTACCTTGCGCGGCGTGCGCTCAAGGCTCGAGGCGTAGTCGCTTGTGGCCGACAGGGAGCGAACACGCATCTGAAGACCGCGGATGACTTTGTGGCAGCGGGTTAGCTGGGAGCGCAGATCCTGGACCAGGTGATGTAAAGCCGACTCCTCCCCGGTTCCATCGCATGCATCTCCGTTAGTCCCGGTTCTACTGGCCTTGTACCAGTCCCCTCCCACGCTATCCTCCTGCTGATGAGACAGTGACGTGCACATCTCGAGGTCATCAAACTCTGGGCTGCTGGCATCGTCCCTCTCAGCTTCATTTTCACTGCGTCCACAAGTCTCACAGCCCAAATCCTGTAGATCCACTTGCACCTGCTTACTGGCCTGCTGCACGGACGTCTCGGTGAGCAGGTCCCTGTAGTCCTTCAGCTGCTTGGCCTGAGCGTGAACGGTGGCTTCAGACACCATCAGCCTCTCCTGCAGCTCTCGGTTCTCCAAACAAAGCCGGGCCGAACGCTCACTCGGACCCTTGACAGCCACGCAAGACGTCGCCCCCAGTTCATCATCTTCCATGTAGTCCTCCTCCTCAGTATCGTCCTCCTCCTCACCCCGGTCGAGACTCCCGTGGTTCGTCCCCACTTGACGTTCTTTTAGGAAGCGGTTCTCCTTCCAAAGCCTCTGCAGTGTGCTCCTCATCTGGGTCACCGAGGTGAATCCCTCCCGCTCGAGCTGCGACTGTATTTCTTTTAGCTCCAGTTCAACGCTCTGCGTGCGAGTCGTCAGGAATGCAGATTCTCCTTCATGCCCACGGGCCGCTTGAGGCTGGGTGAAAGGCAAACTCTCAGGTGTAACTTTCTCGTCATCCTCTATGCTGTCGGTGAACTCGTCGCTGCTGCCGTCTTCATCATCCCCCTCGTCCTCTTCGGTGCTGACATCTCCTAAGTCACGCTGCCTTTTGGTGGCCCTTTCCAGGTCCAGGGCCATGTTCTGAATCCGGGTCAGGACCTCCTCCAGTTGCCCGCGGAGTGCCTGAACCGAGTCCAGCTGAGTGTGGAGGGCCAAGACCTTGTCCGAGCTGTCGCTATTGGTGTGAATGAGATTCTGGTAGAGTCTCTTCTCGGTCCTCAGGGCACCATTCAGCTGACGGTACTCCAAGACGAGCTGCTCCAGCACATGCTCGGTACTTGCTGTTGCTGCTCCCTTTGCTTGCTGGGCAGCCAAAGACGAACGCAGAGCAGAGAGTTCTTTCTGGGCTTCCCTCTCCTTCTTAAGCATTAACTGCAGCTCTTCCCGAAGGGCCTTCACGTCTTCTTCACTCTCTGGAGACGGCGGCCGCATCATGACTTCCTCTTGGTTCTGCATCATCTCCTTAAAAAAGGCTTCTTTCTCTCGGAGAAGACCTTGCAGGTGTTGCACGTCTCCGGCCGTCTGCCTCTCTTTGTCCCGCCTCAGCTCGCACAGTTCCTGCTCTCTCTTGGACAGCTGCCTGCGCACCTCCTGCAGCTGACCTGTGCGCTCGCTTATAACCAAGGACAGCCTGTACGAATTGTCCTGCAGGTACTGGTCTTTGTCAGCGAGGGTGTTTATTTTCTGCAGAATTTAACTTAAGTGTGCACACAAAATACTTTTTTCCCAAGGTATACCAATCCTTGCATTCCAGAGGCCTCATTGCCACGTTTTCCCTTTTTCACACAGAGGCATTTTCTCTACACACACAATGCCGTCCAGCACCTATTTCCCAAACGCGGTCTGTACAGGCTCAAATTTATCAAACTTTGACAGATGTGTATGCTATTATGACACGTCCCCATAGAGGAATCGAACCGCAAGCAGATCGTATCAGCTTAATCAATATTCAAAAACCGCCAGTCCTTCGTTTTACCTGGGGGCTTCTTACACCAGCATTTAAATTGACAAGCCTTATAACTCACATACACCTCTAATTCGATCAGTGCCCAAACGACGTGGCTTCGCGCGCATCATTCTCTTCGGCCCACAGGTCCGTGACCTGGCCGGATATTTCCTTCATCCACTCTCACACTTCACGGTACGGATGCCAAAGTTGCGCTCGTTCCTATTGGCCAAACGCGGTCGACGCAACCTCCCTTTTGCGCTGGACTTTGGCAGAGACTAGGCTCCCACCGGACATCTCGGCTATAGCCCCTGGCCTGTGTGGATTCACCCGTATCTTGTCGCAGCATAGTTCAATCGTACCCGTGTTTCCGCCACAATCACACAGCTAAAATTTCGATCCTCCGCGGGACCACTGAAACGACTAATTTCCACGTCCACGTTTTATGGGACTTCCTACTATTTTCTTCTCGTGACTGCCGACCAGCGTTGTTCTCGACAACCTGTCCTGTTTCACATTCGCCCTCCCTGGAGCGTTTATTTCTTCTCGTTTATCATTCTCACCAGACATGTCATGCATACAATTCCCAAAACGTTTTGTTACTGTTCCCTTTTTATTTATTGTTTTTTATTTATTTTTCCTGTTTTTATTTTACTTTTCTTTCGCTGTCTCTATTTGGGGCCACTCCCCCTTCAAAAGTCGCATTATGACGGCTTTTTACTAGGAGAGACAACTTTCCCTGGAGCCCGCCGTGGCCCCATCAGATCCGTTTAACTGTCCTCCGTGCGGGGGACAACGCTCCCTCCCCCCCTTTCCAAGAGCGAGCATGTTGCGGCGACTTTGAGTGTAAGCAACTCACCTCAAAATAGGTCGTCGGCTGGCCGCTGGATGCTCGCGGAGAGAGCGGACGGGACGGTCCCCTGGAGAACACGAATCCTGTTCGTGACGCCAAAAATGTGGTATATGGTTTTTGCTGCTTCGCTGGTATTCAAAAAACACTCGGTGATCGGTGGCTGTTTCCCGACGAATGAGCACTTCAGGGACCACGGCTGATTGGGAAAAGATTTTATTCAACCAATGTCAGAGTGAAGTCTTTCCAAAAAGTTGAGTGGCCCAAGGCATGGATGTAAAAAAGCCCCCCAACCTCTGTCAGGCCCGTATCTTTTATACCTGGCAAGGAGCTGATGTCATGGCTTTGTGCACCAGCTGCGGTTTTCAATGTACTAGGTTACTTCAGTCCTAAAAAGGAGATCTTGACCAGCGCTGTTGGTGATGGACGACAACAGCCACTTTACCTTATTATAGGATTGCACACATTGCTGAAACTGAATTCTCCCTGACCAGCAAATATAGAATAGAATCGTGTCACTGACGCCAGGTGGACATTCTAAGGCCACCTACAGGAATAGAGAGGGAATTCCAAATTACACTTCAGTGACTACGTCAGTGACTGTTTAAGGAGTTAATGGCTAGAGGGAAGAAGCTGTTTAAGTGTCTACTGGATTTGGTGCGCATGGATCTGTAGTGTCTGCCTGAGGGGAGTGGCTGAAAAAGGTGGTGGGCAGGGTGCGGGGGATCCAGGAGGATTTTCCGTGCCCTTGTCTTGATTCTTGCAGTGTGCAAGTCCTCAAGAGTGGGTAGGGCGGTGCCAACGATTTTTTCTGCCGTCCTAACTGTCCGTTGAAGTCGGATTTTGTCCTTTTTTGCGTCGAGCTTCGTGACATCAGTGCACCATTCTTCGTTGATATAGAAGCAAATCCCACCACCTTTCGATTTCCCTGATAGCTCTGTGTCGCGGTCGGCTCGGAGAAGGCGGAAGCTGGGTAGATGTAGCGCGGAATCTGGGTGGCGGTCACTGAGCCAGATTTCAGTGAAGCAGAGCGCAGCAGAACGTGCAAAGGTTTTGTTGGTCTTTGTGAGGAGAAGAAGTTCATCCATCTTGTTTGGCAGAGGAAATGCAGACCTATAAATCTAATGAAAATCTCAACCACACTCCAGAATAAAACACTCAATGTTGTCTTTGGAAAGATACAGTATCTTTCAATCCAGTCCTTGTATTCGATCTGATTAGATTGTCTACTCTAGGTAATGGAATGGCAATATTTGACCTAACAGGACAATATTTGATCCGACATTTAGAATGAATTAATTACAAATTCAATATCTATCATCTCACTGGAGGGTGTTGGAAATTCATAATTTCATCATTCTTGTTTTTCTTTTAGGAGAGGAGACACGCTGGTGCAAATAAATGGCACTGATCTGCAGGATTTACCCCCCGATCAGCTTGCTCAGGCCATAGCGAACGGTCAGCCAATGTTGGTGAGACGATCGCATCTTTCACGGTTGAGCATTGTGTCTGTACCTCCGCCACCCTATCATTGGCAAACCAGAAGTTAATTTTCGGTCCTCCTTGTTGGCAGGAGCACTGGCCTACATTTACATCCTAAATTCAATTTGTTCGTTCATGAAAGCATATTAATTGGCCGCCTTGCTTCCAGTATGTGTGTGTGGATGTTCGATTGTTTACTCCAATCGGATTTCAACCCAAGGCAAGACAATATAATCTGTTCAGCTCCTTGTGAATCAGTAGTGCTGGTCCATGTTACTTTACACTCCATTGGGAATGAGATTGTTTCTTCAACCAATCACATTTTAAAATAGCCTCACAGCAAAATACTCACAATGACGTCAGGATTTTCCTGCTCTCTGATCATCAAAGCTGATCTTTTATTTTTGTGATCAGACGGTGCACAAGTCAGGCCGGAAGAAGGAGCACATTAAGCAGCTCTGCTCAACGGAGGATGTTCTCCACCCCATCTCCAAGGAGGCCACTGTCCTTGAATTCAGCATGGAAATGGTGCGAGAGGAAGACCTGCAGCAGAATGAGAGCAGCTTAAAGGGCGATCAAGAAGAGTATGGCGATGCCGAGAACAACCTTTGCTCGGCTGAGGACGAGGAGCAGAAACGAGAAAGCAATTTGCTTGTTGTTACCATGACGGAAACTCGCTTCTCTGTGTTGAGAGGAAGGGGCTGTGATTCTGGGAGTGACTGTCGTGGATGTCATGGGACAGGATGTACCCTCAATGACATTGTCATTGTGGCAAATTCCAGCAAGGTGACACTTGGTGAGTTCAATTTGCTTTTCACTTAGTGGAGGCAAAAATGAGGGTAAAAAGATCCACTAACAAGCATCAAGTGAAGGTGACTCTCTGGAGTGGGCATCAAAGCATCACCAGGGAGACAAAAGTATTATATTTCCTTTCAAGTGTTGAAATACTCGAGATATACACTACTCACAAAAAGTTTGAGTTACTCTGCTTTCAGCAGAAATTTCAGGATGAACCTAAAATGTCATCTTTTACTTAACAGATTACTTTAATTTCATTTTCTCTCAATGTCCAACTGGTTAATGTTTCAGTACTAGCACAACTTCCAAGATGCAGAATGTAAAAGAAAAAGAAGAAAAATCATAATAGATGTACGGTAATATAGTAAGTATGGTCCTTGAACATGCTCTGCATCTCGAGTCCTACCTGCTGATGGTACTCTGTGCTCAGCGGCTTCCTGTCTCAGGCCATGCTATCGTAAGACACTGTTGAGCAATTGTTCTTGGTCAAAACGTGAACAGCATAAGGAAAAGGATTGTTTAAATTTAAAAGGTAATAAAAAAAACACTGACCAGTTGCACATTATGCATTTAGAGACCGACAAATTTTGTTCACTCGAAAAGTTGAAAGTGCATTTTAGGCCTGTCCTGAAATTTCAACAGAACGCGTAATATCCTGAATGTTTTCAGAAAATAGTATTTACAGTTACAATAAACACCTTCTCTATTGCAAGAGTTACCAAACCAAACCAAACCAAAGTTAGGTTCCTGACCACCGCTGCAATAAATGAAATCCACCATATAAAAATAAATCTATCAATCTAAGATTTATTTTGTTATGTTGTTTTACAGTTTCAAGAGGAGGGGGCACTTTCAAACAAATGATGGCGTTGAACACAGCAGTTGAACATGTGGCCTCGCACAAATATCTACGAGGCCTTTGTTCACAGAAGACTCTCTATGTTTCACCTCAACCAGGTTTTTCCATACAATTGTCACCCTCAGAATAGAAATTACTCAATGTGTCTCACTTTTCAGTTCATTCATCCCATTCAGTGCATGCTCTGTATAGTACATTCTAGGAAATACTGAACTATAGATTCAATTCTACACAAAACTTGAAATGTTGCTTTGTGAGGACAATTGTCCCGATGTTTTTGTGCTCAGAGAAAATGACCATCTACTGCTACAAGTCAACTTATTTGGACCGAAATTACCCTGTGGTTTTGAACTTCTCAGACTCCGACTGCTTCCTTAAGTGCGCCAAGAAAGAAGAGCGGGTGCTCCTGCAAGTGGAGGTTCAAGTTTTGAAAATTCTACTGTAATTGAGCAATTTCACCCAAAAGCCTTTGTCATTGCCATTAGATGGTATAAGATGGTGGCAAATCACTTTTATTTGCTTGACTATGATTTGGACTAACTACAGTACCTGAAGCTCCTCCTCTCATTTCAATCTAGTTTCGGGGCCCACAAGACGGTGCCAAAGTAACATTTTTATATTTGACATGGCTATGGCCTGAGCACAAAAATAGAAAATACTGTATATGAATTTCTCAGCGAAGATATGTTCCCCACAAAACTCTGCGAATGGATAAATATGCAAATGCAGTGACGTAAATATGCTAATGATCGCTGTACCACAAGTAGTCTTGTAGAACTTTGAGAGAAGCACAAGTGTCTTAGCAGAAAAAAAAAACATTGACCATGCATTTAACAGAAACATGGCTAACAATCAAACATACAAATACACAATGAACACCAATGACTGACTCACTAGGCCACACCCCTTAAAGGCACACAACGCTCAAATGTACAACAGTATTTGTGATTTTTGGCTTATACAATACAATACATGCTGATTTATATTTAATTACAGATGTAAAAGATATAAAACCTTTTTTCACATTTTATTTGATAAAGTCGTTTATATTATTATAATATTATAATTTATATTTTACAATACAATATACATTAACAAAAAAAGAAAATGTATTTCAATTCTCTCAAACAGAGTAAATGATAAACAGCCGGGCCGCCTGGCAACTAAACTCCATAAATGGTGAAAATACGTGTACATTTGACAGCCATTATAATATCCCAAAGCGGGTGGGTTGGCTTAAAAGAAAATGAGCATAAAGTGCATCATTAGACAATTAAACAGACCTGCAACTTGGTCATAGCACAGAATAGACTTGAATGTGAAAGTACTAGTGTAAATGCCACATTTTTACCATGTTCAACAGCCATATTTGTTTTTGTAGGCAGTGGATAAGAAGATGATGAAAAACATTTCCATGAACGATGAGACCAAACTTTGTTTCGTCTTCTACATGAAAACTGACAGCACAAAGCAGCGCAAGTTTGAGTCTGCACTCTACAGGGGATGGTACATCCAAATAGCCAGTTCAGCTTCCACAGACTCTGTGGAAATGTCAAAATCAGATGGACACCAAGGACCTCAGTCATTCCTCTTCATCATTCAGACATAGACCCCCCCCTACCCCCAACCGACCCAACAACACCACATAGATGCTAATTCTTAGCCCATGGAGCCTATGGAGTGTCCCATTGTATGTATGTATGCATGCAGGTATTTAATGCAATGTGATTGTGTTTCATGTATTGTGAAGTGAGTTGAGTCACCGGCCACCAAAATTTACACTTTCTCACAAGTCAAAGCAAATAATGGGCCCATTGATTGCTTGTATGTCAAGGAGCCATGGTACATTGAAAATGCTACTTTGGATTTTTTGAATTTACAATATTTGTTGGAGGTTTTAAAAAAAAAAAAAAGTCCAAATATGCTTAAGCAACATTTATTGTACAGGATCCAGTACAATAAATGATCCAAACCAAATGTAATAAGACTACTGTTATGACAGAATAATATTTTAAAATTTAAAATATTCTGAGGTTTGTGAAAGTCTTTCACATGAGATATGATTTCTGGATTGTAAACTAAACTGATGTTAACAATATAGTACATATAGACATTTTATGAAAACATTCTCATGCTCCTGTCCCCTGCACACACATTTTTACATTGCATGTTATCATTATATTGTGGCATTACAATCAATATAATAAATTAAAAAATCATTATACACATTATACACTTCACGTTTTTCTCGGTCGCTTTGATACATTTCTCAGATCAGGGTTGAAATTTGCAAAACAGTAAATGCATTTCTCAAAACAAATGGCAAAACATCATGGTTCCCCTGTAAAAGCTATGCTCTTTCTCAAAATCTTGAGTACATTTCTCAAAAGCAGGTATCTGCGTCATTGAACATGCCATCAGAACGACAAGTCTTTGTGTATGGATAAGACAGTCAAAGTGCTTCGTCACGTTATCAATGTAACAGTTTACTCTGGAAGGATGTTAGGATGCCGCTTCAGTTTTGAAGACAAAATCAGTCTCGTCAGACTTTTAATATCATGGCTTCAGTTAAATTTTGACTATCGGTAAATTTTTTTTTTTTACTTTAAAAGTCTCAAGATGCTGGCCACCTCTGCTAAAATCGCCTCTCCCCTCCTGAATTAAACAGATCATTCAATTCTACGCCTGAAATTAAATTATGAATCCATAAAAGATCAACAGAATGTGTTTCAGGTTTTCTGGAAAAGAGAAAAAAATGACTTGTTTAAATGTTACACCTTCATCTCGGTGGAAGATTGATTGCAAGAGACTGGGTAAGAGTCAGGTTTCAGTTTTACTCTTTGTACTGTAATTTGTTGACAAATCATCTCATTGCAACATAGAAAGGAGAAGACAGCATTGCATTGCACACAACAAATATATACCAGTATATTTAAAAAAAAAAGTAGAAGGGTGAACATGGGGGAAACGTCTTGGGGACAATTGTAGGATTTACAGTGCCGTTTGACAACTACCTGTGGACCACATTCTCATCCGCATCACAACACTTACCTTCACTTGCTGTGAGTGATTTAAAAAAAACTCGTTGATGATTGGTTGATCTAATGCTCCACAAATTGCTCTTTGTTCAAAAACATTTTCAAGATCCTCCTGGTGAAAAAAAATGTCTCAAGGTAATGTATCGAAACACACTTGACATATCATGACAACTTCTTTAACCACTTTTGCATGTCAAGATTTATATGAAAAACGAATACCAAATTGTTTTGGGGTGTGAGATAATTCAACAAAGACCTTTTATAATACATAACCAATAGATCATGTTGAACACAGGAGAGAAATGTCAATAATCATTTACATAGATGTGCCAAAGCATTTAGACCATGTCCAAAGAAATGAGAAACTGCTTTTTTGATCTGCACAAGTTGCACAATGATGTGAAAATTGAACAAGTAGTCTTGAAAAATTCCATCCTAATCTGAGAAATGTACCAAAGCAACTGAGAAAAACTTGAACACTGATAAACACACATTAACAATGCCAACAAGTGTACATGAAAGAAACCTAGCAATATATTTAAAGGTACCTGTGTTGCTCGTTTATACTGCTTTGAGTGTTTTACAACGCCGTAAGTGGGCGGCTGCACAGGATTGTTGGTGACACATACACTATTCACAAAAAGTTAGAGAGAGTCGGGCTCAGCCCAAAAACTGAATATTCCTAACCTCCCAAGAGTGATGATGAGCTCATGTTACTTTTCCTTTCTTCCGCTGGGTCAAGATGAGAAAAAAATTCTCAGAGACCGGTTTGTTCATCATTCGTGTCCTCATAGGCTCTGTTGATCTGCCCCTCCGGCTCAGGCTCGTAAGGATTTTCCACCCCCATGTTTTTCGACTTCCTGCAAAGGTAGATGAACATAACGTGTCATCTGCATGCACGCGACGTGGTTGTCGAACGTGAAGCGACTTCGACTTACTTCCTACGCTCTCTGATGCCAGAGATGATGAGGAGGAGCCCCATTAGCACCACCACTCCCATGACCACTCCAAACACAACCAGCCACACCTCCACCGGTTGCTCCACGGGAGGTGAAAGTGTTGCCGGGATACCATCAAACTCTAGTGTGTGGTCATCCAGCTGGAAAGCGTCGTTGATTCGGCCTCGGGATAGTCTGTGATCCACGCAAGACATAACGCTCGAATATATTCAAGGAATTATCCTCACCTCTCATTATTTTCACTGGAAAGTTTCCAATTTGGCGTATTTCCTAAATTCCCCGTCTTAACTTCCCATGAAAATTTACAGCAAAATTTCCCACCCCTTTGTAACCGTAAGAAGACAAAGAAGTCAAATCATTAATAATATAAAGTACAAACAATTTGCATACATATCTACTGTCACTTGTTATTAAAATGTTTTGCTGGGTTTTTTTCAGAAATAATGTTTGAAAAATGAACATCTACGACACAACATTCCTACATTGTGTACTTGAGTCATTAGTTTTGAGATAATTTTTAAACTGATGCAATGCTAACTATTTGCGTAGATAGGATTTTAAAATACCTTTGCTGTTGGTGGCTTTATGAAGGCAACAGTGTGATAATGGATTTAAATTATTTGCAAATATGAATACATTTCCACTGAAAAGCTGTCAAACCATTTTCAACAAGCAGTGGTAATAGTAGAGAGCAGCAAAAGCTCAGTGTGTATGGACCTGACAGTGAGGACTTCTGAAAGGGACAACTCATGTCTAAATGAAGCTCCTCAAATCATTTCAGACAGTATGGCTTACTGACACTAAGATTCCTTAACGTGGTGACAAAGCATGATTTTTGTCTTTAAATTAAGATCACCTACTCAGATCAACAGAAGTCCTCTGCAAGATGTCAGATGTTTGCGACAATGCACTACTTCTGTCTAACTGAAGCTGCTCAACTCACTTCAATATAGTTCAAGATAGTACAAGATAACTATGTGGTGATTCACACCACTAAAAGATTTCTGTAATGGTCAAACTTATTGAGATGCCCCCGGATGTGCTACATTCAAGTTTGGCCTCACCGTATGGCTGCCTTCAAATCTTCTCTTGGCACGTATACGGATGGATTATTTGGGTTGGTCACCACAATGTAGAAGGAAATCCTGGGTGTCTGTTTGTAAGTTATGACGTTGTCTGCTCTGCAGATGCAAAAAAAACCCAGAGAGAAACGTTGTAACATAGCAGCAGTAACAAGACCAAAAGATGAGACAAAGCAAAACATACTGACGTGAAGAGAAGAGTGTTGTTCTTTTGGCTGTAGTATTGTCGCAGGGCGTAAGCGACGCTGGCCCTGAACAGGTACTGCTCGTTGGGGTTCCAGGAATACTACAACATCATTTTTTTAGCCGATTATTACATCCCATGTCATTTTTGGTGTGCCATTTTGCAACATATGCTGACTAGTAAAAGGACTACTTACAGCTTCATCACCCATGGCCATTTTTAAACTGAGCCTCACTTTGATGCCATAATCAGAATCTGCAATCATGGTCAATAAATCCAATATATGACATGGGTTCTACTTTAGCTCGATGTTTTGATTAACAAAGCAATATGGCGTTTTTAAAAATCACTTTTCACGCTCATTTTCCATGCACTCATAATACGTTCGAGGTCAGTTTGACCATAGACCCAGAGAAGTTTTTTTCCCCCTAAAACATGATACAGATGCTTTGGCAAGCTTTTGAGAACATGCATTTTAACTACAGTACTCACATGGATCTACTGCTGCATCCCAGCCAACAATGCGGTTATGTTTCATGTTGTCCTCCTTCAGCCAAACGTAAAGTTTTTGGAAATAGTCCAGCAATGGCCCAGCATCCATCTTGATATCTCCAGATATTGTATGCAAAGCTCGGGTCCAGGACTGGGACCGACCCAACTCTAACATGTTCCTGACAAAAAAATGATTGGTGATGACTGCTGAAAGGAAAACTCGGGCCACCACATTAGGTACAACTACACAAACTAATGAGATAAAATAAAATACGGCTGTTAATGGAAAGCTAACACAGTATTAAGTCATGCACCCTATACCGTGATAGCATGATAAGCTGTCTACTGTAGTAACCACTGTCCTTGAAAGGGTTAAAAAAAAAAAAGCAGAACTGTGAACATGGGACAATCTCCTTGGGGAACTTTGCACATTGTGAAATGTATGCGTACACTGTAGATTCCTGGCTTTTGGGCCATAAATTCCCGTCTGTATCGCAACAATTATATTTACTTGCTGTGAGAAATTTCAGAAAACTGTTTGATCATCGGTCGATTTAATGCTTCACACCTGTCCCTTCATTAGAAAGTCAAGTTGCTTGAGGGAAAAAGCCTCATGGAATCAGGCTTCAGCAGCATGGAAGAAGATGTAGCTTGCACAGTGGTGTGTTATGTTGCATTTATGTAGAGTATTGAAAATTTCTGTAGTGACGTCATGTTGACAATAAAAAGAGGTGGATTAAGCTATAGAAATACAAGTGAAGAGGGAGATATATATCACACATAATGTGGTGAAGTTGGTGTTTAAAATTCAATTTAGCTGCTTATTTGGGGGGGGGGGGGGGGGTTAGTAAAGATGGGTCATTTTGACCAGGAGGACACAGGGTGTGTACAGGAAATGAGGACAACAGGAGGGTTAAGTTCAGTAATTAGCTGCTTCCTTTCTTTCTTTTTTCAGGCTCCCCCGATTAAATTGTTGAAAGGAGAAGTGACAATGTTACCTGAGCTTGGTGCCTGCCGCTGTTGAGCCGGTGATGTCACACGAAGACAAAGCATCGGACTGACCGGCAGCATGACAAAGGGCTTTTTGGAACTGGAACTGGTAAATGGTTCTTGTGAAGTACCTATATGTAAAGCCATGAAAAAAAAAACATAAAGATGACCGTTGTTAACGTTTCTCAGAATCAAGTACAGTATTTGATTTGGTTTCATGGATCTGTGTGTGTATACATCACACATCTGTTTGTATTTAAACATCCAGCCATCCATCCATCCGTTGTGTATGGCATTCCTGAATCTATGCGTATATTACGTGATGACATAATAGTATGTGACGTTGTGTACCTGGAAGAGTGTCGAATAAAGTGGGAATGGGAATGGTGCAAATCCAATCTGCTCAGTGGTGGTTAATAAGAGACAAGAACACGACACCATCCATCCATCATTATGTCTATTTTATTTTGTAATGTTTTGAATGGCTCACTGAGTAAATGTGTAAGCAAGATCAAACTAGAGAATACTTATTTTTTACTCATCTTTTGATGAGTAAATCTTAATTGGCGCGAATACTCACACAGAAGTTTGGATTGTTGGGCTTTTGAGTAAACCTAAAATGTACTACAAGCATTACAGGTCCACTGAATTTGACCTTCTCTAAACTTGTGAATAAAAATGTCTGTTTTACCTGATGAAGGAATAGTCTCCAGAGACGTGGAACAAAGCAGCAGGGTCACAGTAAGTCTCATCCCTCGGCACGGGCTCCACCACGCCAACTAGCTCCCTCCTGTTAGGTTAGACAACGCTGATTGTAGCAGATGATTGAACCAGCAGGGATTTATTTCTATTGTTTCCAATTAAATGATTCATTGTCTGTAAGGAGGCAACGTGTCTGTCTGCCTACTTCATCTCCCACCAGCGCTCCATCCATTTATCCTGTGGGATGTTTCCTGCAAAAACCTGCCACCTCCACTCCTCCAGCATGTAGGTGAAAGGCAGAGTGGCCACAATGGTGAGCGCCTGTTTTAGCAGGAAGTTCATCTCTGTCTCTATGGCGATAAAATAAGAAAAAAGGAATTTGACATGTAGTGTTGACGTTGAGCCACTTGATGGCGGTGGACACAAGCTTGACAAATAGCTTACGAGCTAGCTAGCTCAATAGATGCTAGCTAGATGGATGGGCACATGCATGGGATGAAGGATGGAACATTTTATGATTAAATTGTTGCATTTTGGTATGTGGGGTGAATAAATCTATAAATAGGACAACACAAAACAGTTTAATTGACAATAAATGAATCAATATGCAAGGTTACATTTGTATGTGAATAAGAAATGAGGATGGTAGTGAAGAAATTAGAAGAATTAAAGCGATACATTTCTAATACCAAATCTAGTCACGTTTTGAAGAACCTTTTTTATTTTACCATTATCATAGGTGAAGTTAGAAGGCAGGAGGTCAAGGCTCTGCAGGTGCTTAGGTGTGGCAGCAGACAGGGACATGATCTCGCCAACGGCCTCGTGGAAACCCTCATTGGCACCGTCTCTCAGGAGGTAGGACAAGTTCCGATAAGCCATCTGGTACTGGTTGTGGCCCATCTCATGGTGGACAGTCAGAAAGTTCTCCATGTTGACTTGAGTGCACATTTTGATCCTGAGGGCGGTACAAGATATGTCGACGATGGCACTTTTATTGGGGAATAAAGATGTGTTGTGATACCATATCAGATATAGAGTACCAATAAAACAAATTGCGATAATGTTCCTGATGAGTCATAGAGATAGAACAAACATTAAATCAATGAAGTTTAGAAGAAAACAAGCCGCATTGGGAGCATGTTATCAAGTGTCATTAATTTAGCTTTATTGTTCCTAGATGCAATAATGTGAAAACGTGACGGTCTAAGATGAAAAAAAAAGAAAAAAAAACCTTGTTCAGCTAAAATTACTTGTGCAGTTGAATCTCTTTTTTTTAATAATAATTAAAGTATTTCGATGGCCGAAGTCAAGTGAACATCAACACGAAGATTCAAATAAAAAGTGAAAAATACTTTACAGTACTTAATAATGATTCAATAAACATTTTACTGCACATGAAAGGTAAATAAAATTGTTCCCCCAATGTATGAAAATGAAAGGTTCTATCTACTTGAATATAAAACTAGTGGTTTAATTGTCTACTAGTAGGCCAATAAGTAGTGAGAAGAAATGAATTTGTAAGCCTTAAAATGGACAGCAAGGGTATGGAATACATACTTGAACGACTTGCCATACTGTACGTGAGCTCATATGTCTCTTAATTGTTTCTTTGTACTTTGTTCAACTTTATCTATGATGTCAGTGTGTGTGTGTGTGTGTGTGCGCGTGCGTGCGTGCGTGCGTGCGTGCGTGCGTGCGTGCGTGTTACCTAAAGTCCTTTCGGTTCCCCATGTCCCAGGCTGTGGGATGACAGACTACCTTGCGTCCATCTGCAGGCTTCACCAGCATAGAGTTGTTCCAGAAGTTGTCAAACATTTTATACAAGCCCACCGATTCAAAAAACTTCTCCGCCTCTTCAAACAGTCGGCGCTCAGTCCAGCCCTGAAATTCACGTTGACGTGGATTGAAAATTGATGGATACAAATTTCCATTTGCTTTTTGTGATGCACTGTATTTGTATTTATACACTCTTACCTTCTACACTCTATTCACAAATCTCGACTCACGGATTGAGTGATTAACTTTTTTTTAAAATTATAAAACGTTCTCTGAAAAACTCATCTGTTTGCTCTTTTTGTGCTCATGCCAAAGTACCGTCTAATGTAAAAGTATTGGCACTATCTTGTGGTATCTTGGTGCCAAGGAACTACATTGCAGTAGGTTGAGGAGCTTCATTTCATGCTTTTCTGCTATCTCATGGCAATTATGTTCAAGTGAATGGAAGTGGAAACAGACTCTGTTGTACTGCACCTTTTCCACCATTGTTTTGCTGACATCAATCTCACCCTGGTAGGGCATTGACAGAGGATACAAGTTAGTCCAGAATCTTCCCCACATGTCGCCTAGTATAATCACATGGAAACAAAAGGCCCAAAAAAAAATCATCCAATATCCAAAATCAAAGACAAAATATAGAATGTAAATTCAAAGTTACTGATTTATTGAAGGCAACCACAGTGTGAAAAATAATAAAATTGTACCCAAGAGATGGGCTGGCAGAGGTCCTTGTTCATCAATATGCCCTTTGTGTACTTTCATCAGCTTAGCCCTCACATAGGCATGTAGCTCCTTGTATAAGGGCAGGATCTGTGGGAAGACATCTTGCTATTTGTATCCAGGCACACATAATGGACATTCTCTCTTCCTTCCATGTTTTAAATTCCAAGACACTATACGGACGTACCTGTTTATAGATGGAGCGAACATCTTCCATCAGCTGATCCCTGGTATAATCATATGGACTTTCCTCATCAATAGTCTCATAGTTATATCTCCAGTAAGCGCCATAGTCCTCAAACCCTTCAAGTGCATGGATTAAAGGAGAGAATTTTAAAAATCTAAAAAATACTGCAAGAGGTTATTTTATGGCACTAGGGTAAATTACAAAGGGTGAACATTTTCTGGTAAAATTTAAATAAAGTTCCAAAGAAAGCTAAGGCGGGAATTTTTTAAGTCACCAGCAGTTATCACCAGCTCATTGTGTATCTAATGAAGGTATCCGTTCATTTTGTCTGTTGCCACACTGGCCAAGAAGAGTGACAATCTTCCAGACACGCATGGATTGTTGTGTCCTTGACCACAGAAATGTTTCCATGTGAAAATGTTAGCGTGTCACATGTAAAAGGAGAAGGAGAGGAGCTGCAGAAATTGTTGGCGAATGAAGTTAGCCATGTTAATGGTAAAAAGATTGATGATGATTAATCAATTGAAGTGGATAAAACAAAACATCCGGAATATTAAATCTTGAAAAAGCAACATCAAGTTAACTTCATCGTGTAGTTATGAAATTTGTACTGGCTTGGTGAGGCCAGCGTTAGTGAACTTCGGGTGTGGACACAGTCAAGTAGGAGCTCTGGGCCAGTGGGCTAATGTTAATATCGAATCCTGATATTTCCAACTAACTTTAAAAAGCCAGTGATAAAAATTTCTCCAAAAAGAGAAGAAGCATTACGAGACAATGAGTGGGATCACCATTCAGTTTTGCAGCTTCGTTCTTCAGAAGCACATAGTCTTCATAGAGCGGCCTCATCCTCTTCCCCACCTCCCTCCTCCATCCCTCCCACACGTGCAGAAGCTCCGAATAGTTGCGGCTGGTGGCCATCACGTGTTCCAGGACTATAAAAAACAGCACAACTTAGTCAGCAAACTGAAACTCCCCTAGGGTATTGGCTAATCCAGGGGTGGGCAAACTTTTTGGCTAGGGGGCCGCATTGACTTTTAAAATTTGACAGACGGGCCAGGTCAGCACGAGCTATGGTCCATTAAAAAAAAAGCATTTGTTGACAGTCCATATCAAACATCAACAGAACAAAAGCATAAAAGTACTGTATTAATATACTTTTTTAAAATGACAACAGTGTTGTTGATGACCTATTTTAGCCTGTGCATTGCTGCAGATGGGTTGTGATCAGACCAGTAGAAGTAGAGCGATACAGAGGTCCTAGGTGGTCGAAAAGACCCCCCCCCCCCTTTCCCGTGTTCTGCAACTTCAAGTCAATGCGCCACCTGGCGGTGAAATGCTTGTCATTACAAGTCCAATTGAAATGAATGCAATCATTCACATCGAACCTTAATTGTGGACTAACCTTTGGCGGGCCGCATTAAAAAGACCAACGGGCCGGATTCGCTAATCCCAAAAACTACGACAGTCGAAGTTTGGCTTTAATGTATGCCTTTTCGTTAAGAATGAAATTCAGAATGTTCTCATGTGATTTTGGCACAGATAAATGATGGTAATCGTTAGACCCGTAAGTCACTCGGAATGCGAATGAATGGTTTCTGAGTTTGATTCTCATGAGTATTTTTTGGTAGACAGTGTTGTGAAATGTTGACTTCTGCGATGGGTTATATGCAGAGGTCTAATTTTCGGTGCTCATACAGTGCAATGCACACAATGTAACTTTATCATTTTGTTGCGGTCATCATGTGATTATCACTGTTGTTAATATGTCTGTAGTTGTGCCCATTGTTGTCTCATTCCTCCCCATGGTGCTTCACACGCTTCGATACAGTTTTCTTTGTTCGGTCTATTCATTTCAACACAACCAAGTAATATTTCTAGCAGGTTTTTTAGATCCACTTAATTTCTCTAGCATTTTTTAAAAACATGCAAAAAGAATATATATATAATGATGATTAAAAAATACAGATACAAAACTTGGATGGTAAATATTTTTTTACTATCAAATTTCAGACTTTTTCATTTTTTTCAAGTGTGTGAGGAATTCAACATTCTAGATGGCACAAAAATCCCACAAGATATATCTTTGCAACTAGATTTGATTTTTTTTTGTTTACACTGAATATTTTGATGGTTAAAAATTCTATTTTAACCACTAAATGCTGCATCTTAAAATTCTAATTCCAAGTCAGATGGCACCAAAGTCTGGATCAGATCAGCCATATAAATCTAGATTTTACAGATCATCATTAAACATTCACTGTTAGACATTTAAATTCAGATGGCACAGTGCATGAAGTTTTTCTTTGCCAAGTGCTTCCTCATGTGGGGTTTTTATGAGGAGTGTGGGTATTGACCTACTCAGTGTGTGAAGTGCTTTGAGATAAATTCAGTTTTGAATTGGCGCAGCACAAATAAAATTGACTTTACTTGAAAAAAGGCAACCGCAAAAAAAAAAAACTGTCTGCAGCAGCGGCCATTCCGATGGAAAACACCTTTCAAAGCACAATTGGTCAGATTAAAGCAAATCTTTTGTTCACTATTGCAGTTTGCATTCGGTCATCATCCTAACAATTAAAAAAAAAAAGACAAGTATACGTCCTTTGCATGTTAATTATAAGCTGCCCCACTCCATAAGCGCATGTTAGCTTATTAACAGTGTGTACCTGGCTCCAAAGTCTGACAGTTAAGAGGGTCGTCCATCATGCATACAGTTGCTGTGCTGTAGATTGTACTCATGTCGCTCATGATCTTGCTCAGCTGCAGGCAGATTTGCAAGAAGTAAAAGGGGAACTTGGTGAGATCTTGAAAACACAGTAAGAGGGGAGGCTTTTGAATAGACGAGAGAATTTTAACAAATGGAACTGAGCCGTGAGTCTTACGTGTGAACCTTTATCCTGTGACAGAGCACCAGCACCTTTGTCTTGTAGTGTGATGAGCTGCAATTTAATCTGAGGATCCTTGATTTCCTTAATGGGGAATTTCTGAGCATGGTCTGACCTTTCAGTGTAGAACTTGCCCCACATTTGACCCTGTTCTGACTAGAGACATGAAAACAGACACATTAAATAAGCCATCCACACGGTCTAGAGGCTGTTTTGAAGGGGAAAAAAAGACTCAAAATTCTCACCAATTTCTCTGAGTTCTCCTTTGTGATGTTGGTGTTGTAGGCCCATGATGCCAGTGAGTACTGATACATACGCTCACTGGCCTCCTCATCAAACTTTCGCAGGAAGTCCCGTGCCTCATTCTCCACTAGCGACTGAGAAGAAAGAGAAACACAGAAAGCCAACGCGCAAAGGAAAATCTTTCCTGACATGCTGAGACTCACACACAATCACACTGTGAGAAGGAAGGACACTGAACACTCTTATACACTTTCCATAATCTTCTGCACTGCCTTGGCCTTTGGACAGAGTCATAACTGAGGGTGTATCTGAGTTTATGTTAATAGATAGCGTGGTTCATTCCAGCGACCGCTGAGCTGGTGCTTGAAAACGAAATAATAGACATTCCTCGGATGCTGTAAAATGAGTTTGACACAATTTATGAATGAGCATGTTGAAAGTAGCTGACCCGGCGCCTCACAATGACAATCTGTGGTTAGTGAGAAGCCGGCATGTATTGCATGTTGAGAACCGCGTAGAGATCATTTCACAATTGGAGGGCATTTCCTGCCCTCCTCCCATGACAGAATAAAATAAAACTTAGATCAAAATCATATCTAAATAAATGTTTTACATTAAACAGTTGAGATTTGAGGTATTGTGCTTTTTAACCCTGGAGAACCCACGGTGTCAAATTTGCCCCCTATAAATGATGCGATTCAAATGCTACCCTTAAATTCCAAAGGTTCAAATTTGGCCCTCAACCTAAATTAGGATTAAGGCATTTAATATTTGAAAAAAACATATATTTTGGTGTTCAGTGAACATATAGCAGTTATTTAATGTATAATTCATCATTTTCCAAAGAAGAACAGGACTTAACAGATGGGTTAAGGGTTACTGGGTTAGAAGGTTTCAGCCACTTGAACATTATGTACAAATAAATTCCAGTGAAGTTGGAACATTGTGTTCAACAAAATACAAAACACAATTTTTTGCAGATCATGTTCAATCTACATTTAATTGAATTTACAACTAAGACATAATATCTAATGGTCAAACTGATCGACTTCATTGTTTTTAGCATATAATCTTTGACTTTTAATTTTATGGCTGCGACACATTCCAAAAAAGCTCGGAAATGAGGAAAAAAAAAGACTGAGAAAGTTGAGGAATGCTCATTAAACACCTGTATGGAAAATCCCACAGGTGAAGGAACTAACTGTGAACAAGTGGATGCCTTGATCGGATAAAAGGAGCTTCCCCTGAATTGCTCAGTCATTCACAAGCAAAGATGGGGCGAGGTTCACCTCTTGTTAAGAACTGCGTGAGATAATAGTCAAGCAGTTTGAGCACAACGTTCCTCAATGTACAACGGCAAGGAATTTAGGGATTTCATCACCTACCACATTCTGCACATGTTACAACAGTGTGGCTTTGTCGTGAAGGAGTATGGGTACTAGAGTGGCCTGCCTGCAGTCCAGACACGAATTGAAAATTTGTGGCACGTTATGAAGCGTAAAATATGATAACAGAGAACCCGGACTGTTGAACAGCTGAAGCTGTACATCAAGTAAGAATGGGAAAGAATTTCGCCTACAAAGCTTCCTCAATGAGTCTTCTCAGTTCTCAAACATTAATTGAATGTTGTTAAAAGAAAAGGTGATGCAAGACAATGGTAAACATGACCCTGTCTCACCTTTTTTGGAACGTGTTGCAGCCATAAAATTCTAAGTTGATGATTATTTGCTAAAAACAATAAAGTTTACCTGTTTTAGCATTAACTATCTTGTCTCTGTATTCAATAAAATATAGGTTTAACATTATTCACAAATCACTATATTTTATAGTAATTAGACTCTGATTTTGTCTTTCATCATTCAAGCAATCATCAGACAAGTAAAATTCTAAGAGCTTTTATTATAATATCTCTGACCATGGGTAAGCCTAAATTCAAGTTTTTCTTCCCCCATATGTTTTCAGCCATTATAGAGTGCGGCACTGAAACCAAAGTGATAACATTGCTTATTAATATCAGAAAGATACTTGATCAAATCATTTTTTTCCCTTATACAGCTACATTTCAATGCGATTATTTTTATTTGTCTCCTTCTTGAAAAATTTGTACTGTATTTGATCACCGTGTCCCTGTAATGTCAAGAAACAAGAGGAAATAATTGAACAGTGCAATTCCTTATCAGCGAGCAGTGAATTTCATAGCATCATAAACAGCAAGTCACCTGTTCGGCCTTACACGTTGATAACAGAGCAGCAAAGGGTAGCGCTGTACTGTATTTATTATTGTCATTCATTACCAGCACCAAAAGATGATTTCATTTCCTACCATGAAAAATGTAACAGCACAACAATAGCATTGAGTACAGTACACTTATTATCCTTTTCTTTATACTTTGGAATGCCATTGACTTAAGTTAATGTCGGCGTTCCTTTTAAGAACTCTACTTGTTTTCATAAAATACGACCAGTTTTGACTGAACAGAAACACTGTCATAAGCAAACAGCGTCCTCTTTTGGTTATAGTTGGAGATGCATTCCTAATACAATGTCGCACCTTTTCCACTTAAATTGGCCAAAAACCAAACGAATAGAGACAATATAGCAAATGAAGGCTGGAAAACACAAATATGTCTGTCTACACGTACTCGGATAGGGTTTTCTAACCTTTAGTGAGTCAAAGCACATATTTTCTATGAAAAAAAAATCCCAACACATCTGCCATTCAAAAATTCACCCACATAAGGTGTTTTTCGGTCGTTATCATGAACTAATTTAGCATTTTATTGTCAGTCGTTTCACAACGTTAGCAAAGCTGTGGGAGCACATTGTTTTGACCGTGTGTCCAATATTTTTTTTTTATTCTCAACGACCAGAGGCAAGTTAATAATAAAAGGGAAGTGTTGGTTATTGAATGTTTATTGTAAATTATTGACAGTAAAGAGGCCTTTTTACTTTTCTACTTAGATAAGTAGCTTATGGTGTAGTGGTACACTAGTCCGACTTGTGTGCGGGATGTGTGGGATCGGTTCCCACTCAGTGACGATGTGGATGTATATGTGCATGGTTATTTGTCTCTAAACATCTCTGGCGACCAGTTCAGGGGTCATTCCACCGTTTGCCCAAAATCAGCTAGGATAGGCTACAACAATTCCTGCGACCCTGACCCTGTTCAGGATAAGCAGTGTTGAAAATGGATGGATGGATACTTTTCTACATAGATTTTCAGCTCTTATTTGTTAAATTTGTTGTGTTTTTAAAAAAATAATAATTAAAAAAATGACTTGTCCCAAGGGTATTAGGCAAATCATATGAGTGCTTTTGCCAGCTCGACTTTGCTGTATACCATTGGGTTAGGCGCTGTCATCTCTGAGTGAGGCGCCTGTAACGGTTTCCCGTCAATCCCCCTGTTGGTCAACCCTTCAAACTTGCCACAACAGCAGATTTAGTGCAGACGTCTCTATACTGACAGAGCCTGGTGGCTATATGGGAATCATGGTGAATGAACGAGACAACAGGCCGGCTTAACGCTTGGACCACACATTCAGCAAAATGTGGTCACTGCACATTGTTTACCAGACGGACCCTTATGTTGTTCAACTCCTCTGCAAGATACAGTAAAGTGCATTTGTGATTACATTCACAAGCTTTGTTTACAGTTGTATCTACAACATGTTTGCTTTGGGATTCATACTTGAGCTAATTCAGTGCTGTCCAAATACTGTACACAGCTTGCTTAATGGCTGGCAGAACATATGAAAAACATTCAATTAAACATTATGAAGGAGGATTAGGGCCACGGCGAAAAGAAGAAAAACTCCATCCATCCATCCATCCATCATCTACCGCTTATCCGGGGCCGGGTAAATCGACCGGTAAATTGAGAGCTTCGCCCTTTGGCTCAGCTCCTTCTTCACCACGACAGACCGATACAACGTCCGCATGACAGCAGACGCTGCACCAATCCGCCTGTCGATCTCCCGCTTCCTTCTGCCCCCACTCGTGAACAAGACCCCAAGATACTTGAACTCCATCACTTGGGGCAAGATCTCCTCCCCGACCCGGAGGGGGCACTCCACCCTTTTTCGACTGAGGACCATGGTTTCAGATTTGGAGGTGATGATCTTCATCCCAACCGCTTCACACTCGGCTGCAAAACGCTCCGGTGAGAGTTGGAGAGCCCTGTTTGAAGGAGCCAACAGCACCACATCATCTGCAAAAAGCAGGGATGCAATACTGAGGCCCCCAAAACGGACCCCCTCAACGCTTCGGCTGCGCCTAGAAATTCAGTCCATAAAGGTTATGAACAGAATCGGTGACAAAGGGCAGCCTTGGCGGAGTCCTACCCCCACTGGAAACGATTCCGACTTACTGCCGGCAATGCGAACCAAACTCTGACATCGGTGGTATAGTGACCGAACAGCCCGTATCAGGGGGTTCGGTACCCCATACCCTCGAATCACCCCCCACAGAATTCCCTGAGGGACACGGTCAAACGCCTTCTCCAAGTCCACAAAACACATGTAGACTGGTTGGGCGAATTCCCACATACCCTCGAGGACCCTGCTAAGGGTGTAGAGCTGGTCCGCTGGTCCACTGGTCCACTGTTCCACGGCCGGGACGAAAACCACACTGCTCCTCCTCAATCTGAGGCTCGACTTCCTGACGGAGCCTCCTCTCCAGCACCCCTGAATAGACCTTATCAGGGAGGCTGAGGAGTGTGATCCGTCTATAGTTTTAAAAAGAGGGACTACCACCCAGGTCTGCCGATCCAGAGGCACTCTCCCTGTTGACCACGCGATGTTGCAGAGGCGTGTCAACCAGGACAGCCCCACAACATCCAGAGCCCTGAGGAACTCCGGGCGGATCTCATCCACCCCTGGGGCCTTGCCACCGAGGAGCTTTTTAACCACATCGGTGACTTCAGCCACAGAGATAGGAGAGCCCACCTCAGAGTCCCCGGGCTCTGCTTCCTCCAAGGAAGACGTGTTGGTGGAGTTGAGGAGGTCTTCGAAGTACTCTGCCCAGCGGTTCACAACGTCCCGAGTCGAAGTCAGCAGCGCCCCATCCCCACTGTACACAGTGTTAGTGGTGCACTCCTTCCCCCTCCTGAGACGTCGTATGGTGGACCAGAATTTCCTCGAAGCCGGCCGGAAGTCGGCTTCCATGGCCTCACCAAACTCTTCCCACGCTCGGGTAATTGCCTCGGCGACCACCGAAGCTGCGTTCCGCTTGGCCAGTCGATACCCGTCAGCTGCCTCTGGGGTCCCACAGGCCATAAAGGCTCGATAGGAGTCCTTCTTCAGCTTGACGGCATCCCTTACTGCTGGTGTCCACCAGCGAGTATGGGGGTTGCCGCCACGACAGGCACCAACCACCTTACGGCCACAACTCAGATTGGCCGCCTCAACAATAGAGGCACGGAACATGGTCCACTCGGACTCAATGTCCCCCGTCTCCCCCGGAACATGGGAAAAGCTCTGTCGGAGGTGGGAGTTGAAACTCCTTCTGACAGGGGATTCCGCCAGACGCTCCCAACAAACCCTCACTATACGTTTGGGTCTGCCAGGACGGACCGGCATCTTCCCCCACCATCGGAGCCTACTCACCACCAGGTGGTGATCAGTTGACAGCTCCGCCCCTCTCTTCACCCGAGTGTCCAGAACATGCTCTGCGCCTCTCACCATGAGCAACTCCAGAGTGGAAGAGAGTCCAGCCCCTCTCGAGAGAACTGGTACCAGAACCCAGGCTGTGTGTGGAGGCAAGTCCGACTATATCCAGTCGGAAATTCTCTGCCTCACACACCAGCTCGGGCTCCTTCCCTGCCAGAGAGGTGACATTCCATGTCCCAAGAGCTAGCTTCTGCAGCCGAGGATCGGACCGCCAGGGTCCCCGCCTTTGGCTGCCGCCCAGCTCACATTGCACCCGACCCCTTTGGCCCCTCTCATGGGTGGTGAGCCCATGGGAAGGGGGACCTACGTTAGCTCTTCGGGCTGTGCCCGACCGGGCCCCATGGGTGTAGGCCCGGCCACCAGGCGCCTGCCAACGAGCCCCACCTCCAGGCCTGGCTCCAGAGTGGGGCCCCGGTGACCCACGTCCGGGCAAGGGAAACCTTGGTCCATCTATTGTATTCATCATGAGGGTCTATGAGCCGTGCGGTGTCTGCCCCTCACCTAGAACCTGTTTGCCATGGGTGACCCTGCCAGGGGCATAAAGCCCCAGACAACTTAGCTCCTAGGATCATTGGGACACGCAAACCCCTCCACTACGGTAAGGTGACGGCTCACGGAGGGGAAGAAGAAAAACTGTTACAGAAAAATGTTGAGTTGATTGAAGGTATCTTGAACAAACATTGTCCTTTAGGCTGTTTTTCCTTAAATACATTACTTTATAATAATCTTAGCTCATCTTGACCTACATTCAATTGTTTTAGAACATTTTTAAACAAAGTAAATGTTATCAAAATTGCTTTCCATCCTTCTGTTTCTTTGCAAAAGGATATGTGGAGCATTTCATAATGTTTGAAAAAAATACACTGAAAAAAATGGTGTGTTGAATTTACTCAATTTTATTTTGGTCAACTGGTTGAACAACATAAAAATTAATGTAAGTAGGTGTAGTCCACTTAAAAATGTACAGTATATGGATCCAGATGACTTCATTTCATGCAAGCATTTGACAAAATCCATCTGAAAAATGTTTTCGCTGTATTGCAATACATTAGCATTTGATCTTTTTGAGCAGTGTATTTTTAAACATACAGGTCAGGAAAATCCTGTGTATCACTTTTATGGAGGCTATATTTAAATTGAATCAATTTACAGCGAGACCAGTGTTAATAATGTTCAAACTTTGCATTCTGTCACAGTGGCTTACAATTACATTTACATACTTTAATAATAATAATGCATTTTATTTATAGGCGCCTTTCAAGACACCCAAGGACACTTTATGTTAAGGAATTATTCCGCTAGAAGTAGTAGTAGAACATTGTTGATGAATTTCATCTTGCTATGAGAACTATTGACACTAGTCTCTGTCCTAAACATTTGCTTGTACTTAAAACAAAGAGTGTAGGGTGAAGTTGGGGCCCTAATTCCCCTTGAGTGATTAACAGCCCCCTGGCTATCTTCTTTCCGCCTCCCACTTCGTAAAAGTCCCTGAAGGCTGCCAAGTGCCTTCGAGGAGTAAACCTAGTCTCAAGGTCTGTGAACCAGCAGATATGGTCTGCACTTTGTCAAAATGCCAACATTGAACTTTGCTTGAATTTCTTTGTTTCAGGTTTTTACATACGGGGAAGGACTGCCCGCCCCTACTTAACATAATTAACATACTATGCCTATATGTACGTGTGACTGTAGTTGCTCGGGGCTTCCTGATGAAATCTGAGACTCACAGGAGCCCGAATCGATTCGTGTTGTGTTGCGATAAACTGAAGAAAAGACTACGTGGTGTTGGGTCTTCTTCCACCTTATAGAGAGATAAAAGAATCTGTAACCAAGGAAGGGCCAAGAGCAAATTGACAGCTCCCATTCCTCAACAAATGGCGTCACGAACAGGGTCTCTCTGGAAAAGACCGACACCGGTTTCAGGACCTTCAGACTCAGGCAGTAACCAAGGAGCGCTCCACTATAACCAGGTAAGACACACCTGTTCCTGTTATTACGGGCAAAGTGTCAAGATTCGGCTTATGTCCAATAAGGACCAAGCAAATCAAACTGCTCTGAACCTGAATGTGTTGAACCAAGTATAGTGATTGGGTCTTGTAGGTGGCAAATAACAAATTGATAAATTGTAGGACTGACGACTGGAGATCGCGGTCTGAGTAAAATGAAGTACTGTACAGGAAAAAGGAATTAAGGTATAGGTGTGAGGTATATTCAAAACAATATACCGTCCAAACTTTGCCACTGAGTCGTAGATAACTGAATTGGCACAGTTATTGAGGCACCACGTAGGCGGTTTAAATTAGGTAGAACCGCTGAGTCGTAGGTTTGGCTAGTAGCTGACGAGCAAAGACCATACTGAGTTCGTAGGCAATTAAAAAATTAGTGGTTTATTGCTGAGGCAGGTCCAGGTAATTTTTATTATTCTGGATGCTGTTAAATTGTTGTAGGACTGACGACTGGAGATCGCGGTCTGAGTAAACAGCTGTATATTTAGGGCAAGTTAGGGACAGCTCCATTGTTACAATTGGAGAATTACGTGACGTCACACGGTCCATAAGGGAGTATATTGGACGGTGAGTATGATAAAAACATGGTGAACTGTAAGATGGACGGAACGCCTGAAGGCAAGAAAACGGTTAAAATATTCTGCAGGTAAGTAGGAAAGAAAGGAAGGCGAATGCATTGCGCAGAGAGAGAAAAGGGCGAATGCACTGCGCAGAGGGGTAAGTAAAGCGAGAAAACAAGGTCTTAAGAATAAATTGTAAGAATAAGACAATAGTTTGAAATATAAAAAGAAAAACTAAGTGTATTCAATTTGAGCTATAATAATAATATAATAATAATAATAATAATTTTATTTGTGGGGGTCTTTCTATGATTCAAGGACACCTTACAACAAGCAGTTAAAATCACGAATACAATGTTAAGATCAACATCAAATAAAATAAGAAAAAAATATAACAACAGAAAGAATAATGGCTTTATGGTACGAGTGAATAGGCTTGTCGAAACAGATGTGTTTTGAGGCGGAATTTAAAATGTGTTAATGAGTCTGTATTACGAAGGTCAGCGGGGAGTGTGTTCCAGAGCTGGGGAGCAGATCAACTGAAGGCTCTGTTTCCCATGGTGACGAGACGAGCAGGGGAGGCAGAGAGAAGGAGAGAGGAGTAGGAACGAAAAGAGCGGACAAGTGTAGGAATGTGGATGAGGTCCGATAGGTATGGAGGGGCTAGTTTATGGATGGCTTTGAATGTGAGGAGTGAGAAAAGAGCGGAGCCGGTGGATGTTTCTAAGATGATAATATGATGTGGTTGATATGCGAGGGGAAAAGAGAGGGTCTAGTTGACAAGTAGAGGTTCTTATATATATTGCATTTCATGGGCGGCTTGACCACTGCCTTTGACATTGGAAAAAGAAAAAAATATATAACCAAAGCAACTCCGACAAAGTTATGATAATCAAGGCAGCGATGATGCCTCCTTCACCGCATGGGGTGAGGAGCGCTAAAATTATGACCTCACTACAAGCGCCGAGTGGTCACTTGTACATAGACAAGGCGGAAGAAATTGGAGCGGAAGGTCAATCTGCAGGCAGAGAGACCTGAGCTCACCACACACACGAAAATGTGTCTATATTCATCACAATCGCAGACACTGTTGTGAGGGTTAAAGATATTGAGTGAATTAAAAAAATATATATAAACGTCTTAACAGAGGGGCACTTTAATCATTGTGTAGGCTCCACAGGCAAGTCTGTAAGCACAAACCTACAGGAAGGGGGATAACACATACTAGCCGTTTTACTGGCCCCCACCCGAATCCCTTGTGTGTCAAGCTTCCCCCTGATCTGCCCAGGGTGGGTCATAAACAATTGGTAAAAGTAGAAAAATGTATGCAAATTAAACAGGATAATGAGAGCATGAGTGTTTGGGATGCGACCACTTTTGTAACTAAGGAGACTGAATTGACGAGGCAAAGGTTGCTGGATTTGCCCAAAATTGACTATGACATACAGTTGTGAGCAATTGACTGGCTTAAGAGTAAGTATTTACCCAAAGAGATTATGGACCTATTAGAGGGAATAGCCTCTTGCAAATTGAATAGGTTGAATGATAGACAATCAGACGCGCTGAGTTCCATTTATCCAACAACATTGGGTCCTTCACAACAATTGGCGTTTGAATTGCTAGCTGAGGTACACCCAATGACTTATTTGGTTAATTGTATGGATGCTTGGGTGACTGTCACAGGACAGGACCCCAATAGTCATCCATTGAATCAGGCTTTGTTCAGGCAAGCAGTGCTGGGGGGTTGTCCGTCTGATGTGCAGAAAATGATGACTAACTCTCCCACTCTCCCCACTTCAGATGACGTGAATTGGCGAACTCATTTCCTATATTATGTGCAACAATCTCGAATGAGAGCCGAGGAAGAGACTGAGAAAACATCCAAGCTACAGAACAACTTTTTGAATCCACAAGTACAAGAGGCTGAGAGAGCCTCCAGTAATGCATGCAAAAAAGAGAAACTTGGGAGATCTAATCAAATGTCAATCAGTGTCTCTCAACAGGCTCCACCACGGCTGATCACACCCACACCGCAGCTCCAAGCCACACCTCAACATTACGGCCTGCCCACAAGGCAGGGCCGAGACGCATGGCTGGGGGGAGGTCTGAGACGGGAAGGTGGGCGTGGACGAGGAAGTCACGGGAGCCAAGCTGGCTGTTTCATTTGTGGTGATGTGAATCATTGGACAAGGAAATGCCCGCACCGCCGGCACCCACCTGTTCATCAATCAGGCTATGATCAACAAGCTCTGACTCCTCCTCCGCAAAACCAACAACAATGACAGGATACGGCACCCCCACATGGACAATACCCATCTGCTCCATGGGTACCCGAATCCCCAACGATAGGGATCACTGCTGGCCTCACTGAAAGACTTTCATGAACTTGAACATGCTGGACCACACTTGCTCCCAATGCCTGCTGATACAAGGCTGACTGTTGCTAAAGTCAGCCGATGACCCACCACTGAACTCTGTCTTCCAACAGTATCGGCTTTGGTCTCCTTAGACTTCCTCCATATGACCTTACCATCCGCTGATCGGTCCTTCCCACTGCACAATGCTTTTGACAATCTAGAGATTGAAATTTATCGCATGGCCTGGTTGGGTGAAACACAAGGCAATTTATTTAATGTTCCCTCCTCTCAATTATTGTAGGTCCTGAAGGGTGTGGCAGCCAGAGTGGACCTGTCAGAGGATCTCATCTCATTGACTGGTATCTAGGCCTGACATGGCCACGCCGCTCATACTGTTTTTGCCGTCTACTCAAATATACAAAAATTCTCAATCATGCACATCTTTTGTAATCGATTTAGCTAAGGTTTTTTCCATATACCACTTTCAGAATCGTGTAGGGAATTTTCTCATTCTCTCACCTTGGAGTTAAATTTTACTACACTCGGTTGCCCCACGTGTTCGATTTCGTCTTCTGGAATTTTTATCCAAGTGCTTAAACAGCTACTCTACTCTTTCCGACATACGGATGGCGTTGTGCTTATTCGGTATAGTAATGCGTCATCTAAGATTTGTTGTTTGGATGCCATGTGGTGGCTCCTTTGACGTTTGGCTTTTTGCGGTTTCAAACTATCGCATGTGAAAATTACAATGCGCACTTCCTTTATATTTTTGGGGAGACTGAACACATCAGAAGGTACAGCCTGGTCTAGCTGATTTACTTAGATGTTTCTGAAAAAGAAGGTTCTGTTTCTGTAGTTCTTTTTCAGAAAAGAGAGGGGAACGTGAATGGCAGGAACGTGAACAACAGGGAAGTAAAAGACTAATTTTGATGAATTTTGACATACGTCAGCATGCAATTGGACCCAATTGAACAAAAACATTCAGCATGCATCAGAGATGCGGCAGCATGAGACAAAACTTTACAATGAAAAAAAACTGCCACAGGAACATCGATTCAACATAGTGAAGAAAAAAAAACTTAGAGCGGTTCTGCTAAAACCAAAAGAAGTAGTTATTAAATGCAGGGCACATATTAGAAGGACTTTCCCACGTAAAAGACAAAATGAAAAAATGACAAAGCAGACTAGATGACTAAAGAGACAGTAGAAGACGACTTGATCTTTAGTGATGGAAGTGGAATCAAAAATGGGAAATTGTATGTTTTCCAAACTAACAACCTTATTTCAGACCAAGAGAGGGTATCCTGGAGGAGAAGAACTAACCGGGTGGCCAGGGATGAGACTGGTTTGTATCGGCATGAAATTGATGGACGTCCAGTCCTGTCGGCAACTAAATTGAAGACTCCAATTCGGGAGGCATGGGTTTTTTCATCTGCAATTCAAGGTAAGCTCGAACCAACGTATCAGAGGCTTATATCAAAAACTCAGATGGTGATGACCTCAGAGAAATCAGATTGGGATGAGACGCTACCACTTGCGCTTTCACCATGAGGTCCACCGTTAAGGCCACCACGGGTCTCACACCTTTTAAGATGGGACGTGACCAGGAGTTCCCCGCTCCATGGCAATCCATGGACCCAGGCGCTCTTCAACAAACGAATCCCCATGAAGCAGACAAGGAGTCATTGAGTGTTCTCGTCTCCTATTTTCAGGAGCGGACGAGACTCCTGGGTGACCACCCCGAAACCACAGACGTATCCCGAGCATGTGTATCTGGGGGTCCTACAGCGGAAGTGGCACCAGCCGAGATGAATGGGACCACGCAGAGTGACAGAAAGGACCCATCATGCTGTCTACCGGGAAGGAATGCGTCAGCCCCAAGAAGCGTCTCCAACTTCAAAGTGACATTCAGAAGGACGACTGGACGTGAAACCAAGACAAAGTTCTCAGGGGGCCCAGAACTAATAACATATCTTCCTGATTATACTGGTTATTTTGGTCTCTATTTCTCTACTAATGTGGGCACTGATGTCAGGCTTCACTGAGACGGTTATTTCTGGCTGCAGATTGTTTGATGATGCTTTGCACAAGACAGAATTGGTTGTTCCGCTTTGACACCGAAGTTTTGTGATCACAATATTAATTGTGATCAAGAGAGGGATTGTTAAGGAATTATTCCGCTAGAAGTAGTAGTAGAACATTGTTGATGAATTTCATCTTGCTATGAGAACTATTGACACTAGTCTCTGTCCTAAACATTTGCTTGTACTTAAAACAAAGAGTGTAGGGTGAAGTTGGGGCCCTAATTCCCCTTGAGTGATTAACAGCCCCCTGGCTATCTTCTTTCCGCCTCCCACTTCGTAAAAGTCCCTGAAGGCTGCCAAGTGCCTTCGAGGAGTAAACCTAGTCTCAAGGTCTGTGAACCAGCAGATATGGTCTGCACTTTGTCAAAATGCCAACATTGAACTTTGCTTGAATTTCTTTGTTTCAGGTTTTTACATACGGGGAAGGACTGCCCGCCCCTACTTAACATAATTAACATACTATGCCTATATGTACGTGTGACTGTAGTTGCTCGGGGCTTCCTGATGAAATCTGAGACTCACAGGAGCCCGAATCGATTCGTGTTGTGTTGCGATAAACTGAAGAAAAGACTACGTGGTGTTGGGTCTTCTTCCACCTTATAGAGAGATAAAAGAATCTGTAACCAAGGAAGGGCCAAGAGCAAATTGACAGCTCCCATTCCTCAACACTTTACAATAACAAAAAACACAAAACAATACGGGTTGAGCAGTGGCAGCCAAAACACACTTTGTAGGAACAAAACCTCTGCTTGGCTCCTGAAGACACCTTGGGCCTATTATGCTCCAGTATCCTAATGTTGGTCACTGTAGTAGTACTGGGGGCCTTCTTTTTGAGATGGTATTTGATGTAAAAATATGGTCTATACAAACTGAGGAATACCTTTCAAAGTAGTTGGATCTTGTGTAAGGTAGTCTTGCCCACGTCCTGCCATCCCCTCAGGCATGACACGACATAGAAACAACGCAGGTATCACCGGAAGTGGAACGCTTGCCCGGAAACCACCGACATGTGCGTCAAGGAAGAAATGTTAGGATCGGGAGTGGTTATTTACCTGACGACGGGTTAATAGCATTTCCGCATGTTCTCTTATTTTGAAACTCACCCGTGTGTTTTCCGGTGTTCGTTTTTTCTGTCTTGACGTTGCGCGGAGGCGAACCCGTCCGTGATCGCAGAGGCGGCACGCATCCCCCTCCTCCTCCCGCACCTCCTCTCACACCACTGACCTGAGCTCCTGAGCGTAGCCGTGTCCTGACTGCATGTGAGTGTGCGTGTGTCTACGCGTGAGCGTGTGCGTGAGTGATGCCCATAGGAGGCCAGCAGCAGCGGCGGCGGCAGCAGCATGGAGGATCTCAAGGAGAACTTTGGATTGCCGCTCGGGAATAACGCGTGGTCGACCTGAACCTCGTCAGGCTGCACGTTTTGGATATATTTGTTTGGATGTTGTCCCTCTTTCCACCTTTTCTAGACGCTGGGAATTTACATTTGCTTTTCAAGTCTCGTCTGGGGCGGGCAAAATGCCTTTCGCCAAAAGGATTGTGGAGCCGCCGCTTCTGTGCAGGCACCAGATTCCAAACGATGAAGGTCTGCTCTTCGAGGACCTGTGCGCCATCACCAACGTGATTCTGTCCCGGACCTTGCGACAGCTGTCCGACCTGGCCCGGCACGCCTGCTCCTTGTTCCAAGAGCTGGAGAACGACATCGTCAGCACCAACCAACGGGTCTGGGGGCTCCAGAACAAAATAGGCCAGATCCAGCAGAATGCCAATGCCCTAGACCCCAAAAAGGAGGCAGTGCGTAAGTAGAAGCGGAATAGCCCCCACCCCGCCAGCAACCCCCACCCCCACCCCCAACGCCCCAAAATGCACCCACCTGATCCATGTGTGTGTTATTTAAACACTCATTGAATCACGCACGTGTTATTACAGACACCCGCAAAACGTGTCTCACGACACGCAATTTTACTTATTTGCGCTTTCACATTGGTCCCGCGACGTATTGACTTTTGTGTGCAGACTGGAAGAGCGTAAAAATTTGCGCGCGGGTATATGCATGTGGGTGAAATTGTGCTCGCGCGCGCGATTCTATGTGTGTCAGGGGCGTGTGTTGCCGCTGCATTGGCCACGCGTCGCTCTTCCATTTACTGCGGGTTGCGCACACCCACGCACGCACACACACACACACACACACACACACACACACACACACCCTGCACGCATGTCGGATTTATCTATGAAGAATGTCACGTTCTTATCTTTCGAGTCGACTATTTTTAAATGTGTGCGCGCCAATCCCCCACGCGCGGCATTCCCACCCTTTTCACAAGCAGCGGCACTATCCCAGCATCAATAATGAGTCCACTTGACCATGTTGCAGCAGTGTGTGTGTCCCTGTAGACAGGAACCGATGGTCGTGACATGGGTGTGCGAGGGATGTGGCCGTGTACGGATTGACACGCACTGGCAACATAAGACTTGACTGGCATCAACAATCGACTACATTCGTGTGTAACAACAGCTACATATTATTTATGTCCTCTGCAGCAGCTAGAGCAAGGCCTCGTACATTTTCCCCGACTTGCCTAAACCATCAAATTAAAACCTTAACATACTGCAGGAACAAATTTGATCCGCTTCGACATTTGATAGGGATAAAAATTCCTGAAATCTCATTCTTTCAGTTTAAAATTTCCTTACTCTTCTGAAAGTGACTCATAATACAGAAAAATGAAAAATATTGTAATACAAAGTTTGTGTACACCGAGGCTTTTCTGGGCCAAATTAACTACTATGTGTGTGTTAAATTGAGAAAAAAGAAGAAGAGGAAATCTGGCAATGGTTGGAATCTTATAACTGTAACTACATGCATGAATGTGTTTAAATGGGAAGCTGTCAGGAGACGGCACGAAACAGTGCAGAGAACTGTCTGTGATCCCACCACATTTGCAAAGGTTTTCCGAAGAAACATGCCCCCGTTGGTCTTTGACAGTGAAATAGTCAAATGGCACAACAATGACAGTCCATTCATCAAGAACCCTGACCCAAGCGCCAAATGTTGGCCCGGAACGTAGTTTGTGTTTGGATAATGAACATAACGTAAGGACGTTGAAGAGCAAGTTTGCAAATTAAAGCAACTGCATAGACTTATGATCATCCCTATTGTTCCTCACCAAAAGCACCAGGGGCAATAATGCCCTTAATGCTTGTATAGTGTGTGGCTGAAGGAAATAAGCATCAATGGTGAATCTGTGACAAATACTTGCGTCTTGACACAATAATGTGCAAGCTCGGTTGTTAGCCAACTGCGGATTTTGACCAACATCGAAAAAGTATTGCGTGACTTTCGAATTGAGGGTAGGAAGCCCCCAATAGCTACCAGACTTGAAATTAATGTTACACTCAAGTCTCAGGAAAAATGACTTTGGAATTATATTGACTAAATTGGAGGTGAGTGGGGGAGTTTAGAGGTGGACAATCTAAAAGATCGAATTATTATCAATGTCAAAATCTTGAGTACCGATAGGAACACAGAAATTGAACATGTCCTCCCTAAATAAATAAATAAACAAACAAACACACAACAAAAGACGAATCATACCTTCAGCTGTACTTAATGCAGACATCCAATGTCTTATTAGCTTGTCTGACAGTAGTCAATGGACAATTAATCCTTCATCAATGTTTCGGGGAAAACGTGCACTTTATGTACAGTATGGCCATTTTGATGTTATTTTACTGCTTTGAGATTCCATGACCTTTCACAGAGCAACAGGTGAATGCATTATTTTGTTGGAATTTGTTGTGCAAATGTGGTGGTTACACAGACAGTTGCAACGACTGTTTCCAAACACAGTCCTATTAAATACATCTCTATACATAACTTGGATTTATTGAAGACATTCTGGTAAATCTTAAATCCATTTTAGTTGACACAGGTGAAATTTGACCCGGATACAGCCTCACGATACACAATAGCCTATTATCATTTTGTTACATTGATATGATACCGATATTCGTTACATTGATTGTTACATACATTTGATACCATTTACTTCTTGGACTTATACACATTATACATGGATTAACCCAGTGTGGGACGAATAAAGGATATCTTATCTTATCTTAGTACACACAGTAAAGAGTACCGATATCAAAAGTACACTGAAAAAAATGTTGCATAGAATTTACCCCATTACAGGTATATTTTGTCAAGTGGCTGCACACAATAGAAAATAGATATATAGCTTACTTAAAAATGTATCTGGATCAAGAGTGGGGTTTTTTCCATGCAACCACTTGACGAAATAAAATAGAGCGAATTCAATACACCATTTTTTTGCAGTGTACTTATGATATATAAAATTTCAAATCACACAATGACGGATAAATGTGATCAAATTCCAATTTTTCTGACGTGTATGATGATTTGCCAATGTGTCACTAGCGCTAACTACTGGTGAGGAGAACTTATATGATGTAAACAAAAAAAAAAAAAGTTAAAAAAGCTTTCAGTATCGACACCGGGCATCGGTATCCGACCGATACAGATGCCTGATATCGGTACTTCCCCCTTCCTAATTAAAACCAAGATGTTGTTTCATCAATATTAACAAAGAATGGAGAAAAAGTAAGCAACGTAGGAAAATATTGAATGATTGTTTGTCTGGGATATCAACTTGGCTGCATGAAAGGTTTGCCTCCTCTTTGTCAACACTCATCCATGGAAACCCACTAAAAACTTGCTAATTTTATTTATTTCTTTTAAAGGACCACAATCTTTGCCGTCATGCTGGAAAGCAATGTTTATGTGCACACAGCCATATTCATTATCCGTTACAACAGTCTCGTCACTTCTTGTTGAGCCACTCAACACAGAAGAGAGTCAATATGGTGCAAACTGGGATCGATCCTGGACTTGGCGGTAGGCAGATGGCTGATATTGCAGGAAAAACACCACTCATCTGTTATTATGAGCAGTCAGTAGAATCCATTAGACGTTACTAATGACACAATGAGATGAGCCATGGTCAATCCCATGGAACTTTTTCGGGGGTGACACTTTGCTTCGCATCGCTATTGATCCTACGTGTCAAACTTTGGAGGAAGTTTCTGTCATGTGGTCGTTAGAGGATTAAGCAACACTCGTATTTGACATCCTTACCAGAAAGTACTCTGCACTTGCGTTGTGATATGAACATCTGGAATTATGAAACATACAGTTTACTTGTTTATTTAGTCAATTTTCCCCTTTGAAATTATTTGAAATGCGATTTATCTATTTTGACCCCCCACCCCGCGCAACACCCAATAGAAACGATGGATGTTGCTCTTTGCCCTCACCAGTTTGAAAAAATTAGCATACAGACCTTGTTTGACAACTAGTAACCCTCTAAAAAAATAATAAAGTCAGTAAAGAAAAAGTTCAATTTCCATGTGCTTGTATTTTGTACAGTAGAAGGACAAACACGCCAGACTGCACTTAAACGGTAGCATTTTACCTTTAAAATGTGAGACAGTGTATTTAATTTCTTCATCTGCTCATGCATGTGTGCCCAATAAATGTGGAGTTTTTTTTAAATCTGTAATTTTCTGAAAATGGGTGAAAACGTGAATACTTACTTTATGTAAAAAAAAAAGGAAAGATTTTAGTCAATAGCTCTGAGTAGGACAATCTTGACATACATGTAACGAGTGAGAATTTTGGTGCTACTAGTAGGGTCCACTAGTTGGACCTTATACGTAGTGCTACTAGTGAGTGCAACACAGTCATTGCTCATAAGATTGGACTGCTTATGAGCAGGCCAAAAGTGGATCGAGTAGTTACAAGTAAGACATGGTCGATTTAATAGCGCACCAACCTGTGTTACTAGTAGGGACTAGTACTAGTACATGGACCATAAAAGGGACATAAAAGATATCAAATGCATACTCAAACAGTTCTCCATAGTATTGCATTTTATTGCTATGTATTTGTCATGTTTAGGTTGATTTTGTTACATGAAAATGTCCGCATCTATCTGGACGATGCAGTGAGGTTTGACACCACCACAAAAGAATTAACATATCATCAAATCTATATACTGTACCTATGACAGTGTAAGTCAAGACTCAGCAGTATTACCTTTTTTTCAGGCATAATTCTATACTGTACAAGAAAGTTATGTGAGATTTCATTTTTGAAACCTGACACTCTGAGGCGATTTCAAAATGTTTTAGAATATAGTCCTATAAAAAAAAAAAATAAATCAAAGCCCTCAGGATATGAAGATGCTGCATTTTTCCAAAGCCTGGGGGAAACACTGAATTGTTGCAAAACATGTCACATCAAACAGGCACGTTTTAGATGAATGATAACTCACAGGACTGCGTAATGGGCCAAAAGCTACTGCGGACCCTGAGAGGATTGTCAGACAGCTCTGCATGCCTTTTTGTGGCTTTTGAACCACTTTTAGGACATTTTCTATCATTTAATGTCCACACATTAACAGGATGTTACACTGGAACAAAAGCTCGCTTAGCATGTTTCTTAACAAGTAAAACATGAAGTCATACAACCCTGTCCCTGTCACTACCAAATAAAAACCTTTTATTTACAAGATATGATTAGATTACCGGTAGATGAAATAAGTCTTTAATGATGGGCAATTTGGGTGTTACAGCAGCAAAAATCAGGCTGTATAAAAACAAAATAACAATGAATGCATCAACTAAACATCCATAGCAACAAACTGCATTAAATATTTTTTATACTTGCAAATATCTTTCCGGAAAGTATGAGCCCTTAATTACACGTTGTGTATTTAAAACAACCGCAGAGTGTTGCCTTATTTCAGTCTGATTAGCTTAAAACTAACAAACGATGCAAAGCACATCGATGGGTCTTCTAACACTAAGTAAGCAATGGATATTTCAACACAAATAAAAAAATATTTGAACACGAGCAATCCTCACAGGTATACAGATTGAAAAATCACCGATATTATAGTCGTTTTTTGAGTCGGTGGTGAAACTCGTCTCCTATGGGTCTGTATTATACTGCCCCCTGGCGGCCAAGGCATACACACCTGAAGGAGCAACACAATGTCCATTGAATGGATGCAAAAATTGCTTGTATTTTCTATTCTGACACTAATGTATATTTTTTTACAAAGTACGATATTACAGTGATAGATTTCTTATTGAAATACACATCACAACAGTTGTTATGATACTTTTGGGGAAGAAAAGGGAAAGGAATAGTTAAGGAGAATGTAGTGTGCTAGTCGAGATCTCAGCATTGAACATAAGTCGAAAGGAATTTGTGGATATTGATCTTGTGGCAGCTAGCTTGTACTCTGCTTTCTTGTGTGGAGGCCCTCAAAGCAAACTTGACTTTAGAATTTGCCAGGGTGGCCAGCAGGGGACTGCTTCATCTCTCTACTCTGCATGGTAACAGAAGAGAGGGAGACGTGTGCTTTAACCTTTCCGCTGAGTCAATCACTCTGTCACTCTCTCCCTGGGCCTGCATTTGAACTTGCCGTTGTTGTTGAACAGTTGGACAGCAAGAAAAGATCATGGAGAGTTTTTTTTTCTGAAGAGAACTCAGACTATTAAAAGAACAAAGTATGCAGAAGGCAGATATTTTAGGGACAAAACTGGAAACAAGCAAATCTCCGTCCTTTTTTTTTTTTTAATGTGATTGCCTTTCTTCATTGGGGAGGAAATCGCAGCTGACTGAGGAAGAGGTGGGGTTTTCGTTTGTGTTCAGGTCAAAGCCCTGTCTAATACAGAATGAGCATTGCCATAATCTTGTAGCATATTATGCAATTACAGGGAACCCCACAGCTAATTAAAAAAAAAAAAACACGCCGGGATAGAAAGGTTTATATTGTTCTGTTGCCTATAGTTGCAATAAGATGGTGGCAAAGGACTGTTTTCAAAATAAAGCTCCTCAACTCACTTTAAGATAAGATAAGATAAGATATCCTTTATTTGTCCCACAATGGGGAAATTTACAGCCTCCAGCAGCAAGAATGTATGTAGAAAGAAGAAGAGAAAAAAAAAACAACAACAACAAACATCTTTCAATTAAATACAATATGAACACAATATGATTTAAGCTTGGAAAAAAAACAAAAAACAAAAAACAAGACAAAACAAAACAGCAATACGTGTTCTCCAGCAAAAATGGGGTATTGCTTTGTAAAAATGTCGGGCTTTGCTGTTGGGTAGTCATTTTGGGGTTGAGGGCGCAGTGGGAGGGTTCTGTTACCTGACGATTTGCACAATGCTTTGCAGGGCTCTGTGAAGTCATTCTTATACAATCTGTATTTAACATTGATGTACAAGTAAGTCTTCATTGAACCCGTGAGCACATTTTGGGGGATGTGGCTGTACCTGGAAAAAACGGACACAAGTGTGCTAAGAACATGCATACTCAAAAGTTACAAGCAGAATGTTTTGTTTTGTAAAAGTAGAAATAATCGTTCACTGTTGCCCAGTTTCGAGACAACATCAGCGTCAACAATACTAAGCTAGCATTAGCATTGCAAATAAGTCAACATCAGCCTCGACTGCTACTTTGGACGAATGACTTACTTGTAATGGGGTGGTACTACAACATGAAATGTTACATGAAATATTTATATTTTTTTTTTATTTTTTGAATGTACCATCATTTTAAATTCAAAAGAGGTGATGAATGAACGTAACTTTCAAGAAGAAATTAATTAATCACTAAGAAAGTGAACGAGAATTAGTGACACCTCTTCAGCCAATGAATCAAGAGCTAAACTGTGGTTGACTTGACCCATCTCTATTTATATCCTGTTTTTTATCATGTTATCATCTGCTGACGTTAAAAAAATGTAAGAAGCATATTTTGACAAAGTAGAGAGTAGAAAGTACAGGTATCCTTTCCAAATGTATGGATTAAAAATAAAATTTGGGGGTAAAAAATAAATCACAGCAACCACAGATCTAAAAATTGTACTGAATGAGTTCTGAGATCTTCAGAACTCTAGCAGGAATTTCTCACTGGAGCATGTTTGATGGAAGTGTGAAAAGCATGTATTCATACAGCCTGTCGCGGAGTGCTGACCTGCGTACGTTGCTTAAATGTGTCCATTCTCCTCCTCCTCTATCTATACCTCGTATTCCTCGCTGCCCTACTTTCCCCAACATCAGCAGCATGGAGAGACTTGTGCCTTTTGACAGCATATTTAATGTTTAATGCACTTTGATTTCCGCCAGACACAAGCAGGAGAGGAGAAAGTTTGATAACAGTGTGAAAGAATGAGACGCATGAGAGAAATATGTGGCATTAGAGTGCGGCGCTTGTGCTGTGAATCGTGCGAATACAGTCATGTGAGATGATTTACAAAGGTTTACGAATCAAGGCTGCTGCTGAAAATAACTGAAAATCAACTCCAACATAAATATCAAATCCAAAGACTCCCATAAGATTTCAAAAACAAAAGCAATTTATCTAAAGCACCTATTCATCTAACCATCCTTCCATCAATCTATCCATCCATCCATCCATACCAAAAATGTACTCAATTTCAAGTGGCTACCCACAATAGAATCATCTGGATCTAAATATATTTAATAAGTAGATGTATATTCTACTTATAATACGTGGGTCCACATGAGTTTATTTTGTGTAACCACATTACAAAACAAAACTGAGTAAAGTCAATGCACCATTTTTAAAGTGTAGACATCCATCCATCAACAAGACATAAAAAAGTCAATGCTCCATCATGTCCCTGGAAGTGTGGCACTGCCATTCATCCATCCATCCATCTATTTTGCCTTTCCTCACAAGGGTCGCGGCCGCGCTGGAGCCAATCCCAGCTGTCATCGGGCAGTAGGCGGGGTGCGCCCTGAACTGGTTGCCAGCCAACCGCAGGGCACACATAGACGAACAACTATCCACGCTCACACTCACACCTTGGGACAATTTTGAGTGTTCCATTAGCCTGCCATGCTTGTTTTTGGAATATGGGAAGGAAGTGCATTACCCAGAGAAAACCCACGCAGGCACAGGGAGAACACACAAACTCCACACAGGAAGGCCGGAGCCAGAATCAAACCCAGTACGTCTGCACTATGAGGCCAGCGTGCTAACCAGTAAATCACCATGCTAACTGATGCTGCCAATATGGAGTACAAATATTTTGACTGGTAAATACATTCAAACGTAAATCATTCACTGCTTCTATAATAAAACCATAAAATTACAAATGAACAAAGGTTACATTTAAACATTTTGAATGTACTGGTATAATGCAGGCTAAATGTTAAAAAAATAATGACTCCAGCATGCACAAGTCACTACCGCCTGGCATGATAAGATCATGCTACAAACGTAGCCTCCAAGTACATATTTGCGGGTATGTGCGAATACGTTTGTACGTAGTTGCCAGTCAAAATATTTTTACTCCATATTGGCAGCTCCAGGCTTCCGTCCCCATTAACAATACACCCCCACCCAAATGCACTTGATTTTCCTTCATGAAGGCAGTACTTCATCATCGAGCCCCCAAATGACGCTGTCAATTAGAGCGCAGACACATGGCCAAACACAAATGACTTCTCTGCAGTGAGCAGTGTACTGTTTTTTAAATGCTGTCTGACAATATTCCATGACCCTGTTGACACACAAATGACTCCACTCTTCTCAGACAAGCTAATTCAACAGTCTGTCAAAGGTCCCAAGTCACAATTATGCTGACACTGCCGGACCATAGCACCTCTTAATATGGTTTGTGTGACTGGATGTACCGATCCCAATGATCACGATCGATATTTGTTTCATGAGTGGCCTTTGCATCAATGACACATTGAGATTTAGGAGTTACAAATTCACTTCTCCTACAGAGAGCCGTTGGGTTAAAGGAGACTATTCACTTGTATGGGCACTCAGCCAATCAGAGGCACAATGTGACTCTAATCTGTGTGCACACAGGGTGAGTCGTTTTAATTGAAATGCATAGGCCGTTAGTAGATAGTCAGGGATGCACACATTTTTATTGTGTCATTACATTAACATATCACATTGACAGTTTTATGTACAAGGGCAAATTTTAAGGGTAAACCCACAATGACATAGCCTGCATTAGGTCGAAGCCTGGAGGGCAAAATAAAGAGGAAGACTGTGGGTACAGATCGTTTGTCATTTTCCTGTTTGTTATTTTTTACAATTGAGATTTGAAAATGTCTCTTTAGTCAAAAAACAAGAAGGACATTTAATTCGCTACACCTTCGCAATCCTATCCAATAATGTCACAGAAGAAGCACGTAACACCATTTACTCGCACACGAAAAAGTTTTTGTGTCTAGTAAATGTATTGTCTACTTCAAAAATGGACCTGGATCCAGATGATTTCATTTTGTGCAACCACTTGATGAAATAAAATTGACTCAATTCAACACACCATTCTTTTCTCGCGCAGTATATAGCAAATCAATTATCCCCATTGGAATGAATTGAAATCGCAAGAATTCGTTCCAGCCTCCCCCCAAAACATCAGAATTCTTTCTGTTGCATGTTTTTAATAACCAAAAATAGCACTGTATTGTAAAATATTTAATTCAAAAACAGAACCCTATGTAACAAAAGAGAGTGCAAGAAATAAATTGGTTTTATAAAGTAGCAGTAAGCTGAAAGTCAAACACGCTGAACTCTATGACCTTCTCCGACTCTCACGTTATGATTGGAACTGTTACTTTAAGTGCTCCTGTCTGTGTCCCTGTGGCAGCTTGCAATAAAACATGCAAGCAGGACTTCTTGGTCCGTGCGTTGCAGCATGTGCTCAGATGGATGGCTGGAACGTGCGCCTTTTGCAGTGATTGCTTGCCTGTGAAAAAATTGATTCAAGGCCGTTTTCAGAGGTTTGCTGTAAGACTTTATCCAATCTGTCCCATTCATTTTGATGTGTGCGTTATTTGTGCCATGCTCCAATGGCACGTTAAACTCAATCATTGTTGTCAACCCCGCAAAACACTGGCTTGAAACCAAAACTCTAAAATCAGCGACCTATATTGCTCTGTGTGAGTTTGTGAGTGTCTTTGCCATGAGTGGACAGCTCTGTAATCCCGGGGCTCTGGTGCGTAAGTGTACTGTCCTTCCATGAGGATACATGAGTAATTTTTCCTCTAGCTTTATATTACATAACAGTAGACTTTTATTGAGACAAGTGTGACTTCTCAGCTCTTGCGTCCAATTCTTGGGAGCTTATTAACTGTTACAAGAATATAAATTGGGCATTTTCTGGCAGCAAACATTGTTGCTTGGCAAATGAGTTCCCTCTGTAACAAGGTCAGACACTTTGGTAACTTGAATTTAAATGATTCACCCACCTGAGAGTTGTCCAATTTTAATTAAGAAGGCCCTCTTCCACAAACTCAAAAGCTCATTTACTATTACATGACTGTACAATATATCCCGTTTATATTTTGTGGAAATTATTATATGATTCTGCCTTTTCAGAATATTTCCATGCGCCTCATTCTGTCAAATTCCACCCCGATGCAAATGAAAGCAAATAACTGAATTCCGAAAGCATAGACTTCCACTTCCTCTGGTTTGTCTTTACATTACCAGTAGAGGAGCACGATGCCTTTTAAGGCGGATTATATTTCCAAACACCTATGGGTTACCGCAAGACTCTTGCTCTAAAATCAAACAAATACAAACCTAAGTAGAGTTTTGCCATAGTTCCATTAAAACCCTAAAACATTATTCCCATGATAGCTTGTCCCTGGTAGGCCTCCATAGGGAGCTCTACTTTGGAGAGATGAGTTTCCACGTAATCCCTAAGAGAGAGGCAAAACTCTGAACGTCCCCGTTTCTGTCCGTTACAAAATAGAAAATGCTATGTTTTAGTAGATCCGACAAGCTTGTTGACCGTTCAGAATTTTTCAAAAAAGGCGTTTTTCAATTGCACTGAATTGTCTTACTGCTGAGGACGGAGAGCATGCTCTGTGGAAAGCCAATTCAGCACTCACATCCATCAACGTCCTCGTGTGCTCTTTGTCCATACTAGTAAAACAATTCAGCACACTCGTAGAACGACCGTGTCATACGACCAAAGCTTTTGACTCTACATCCTACCATTAATGTATTGCATTACTGAACACTCATAGGACAAGTTTGGAGAATTTAGGACAACGACAAGTCCAAAAGGGCGGCCCGGTGGTCCAGCGGTTAGTGCGTCGACCTCACAGTGCCCAGTTCCGGCCTCCCCGTGTGGACTTTGCATGTTCACCCCAGGCCTGTGTGGGTTTTCTCCGGGTATTCCGGTTTCCTCCCACATTCCAAAAACATGCATGGCAGGCTGATTGAACACTCGGAAGTGTCCCTAAGTGTGAGTGTGAGCGCAGATGGTTGTTCGTCTATGTGTGTCCTGCGATTGGCTGGCAACCGGTTCAGGGTGTCCCCAGCCTACTGCCCGAAGACGGCTGGGATAGGCTCCAGCACCCCCCGTCAGCCTTGTGAGGATAAGCGGATCAGAAAATGGATGGATGGATGGATGGATAGAAGTCCAAACTAAATACAGAGTTGGGTAGTGTAGCCAAAAATTTGATTCAACTAAGAGCACTGTTATTTTGGAACACAGGTGTCAAATTACAATCTTCAAATGATCAGCTCATCAGCAAGCTCTGCATGAGCCTGCTAACAATCCTGAGCATTTTCAATCAGGTGTGATGGAGGAGGGAAACATCATTACGGTTGACACCTGTGTGAAGTTCTCTTCATACCTGCCTCGATTTCCTCCCACATTTCAACATGCATGGCAGGTTAATGGTTAATGGTTAATGGGATGCTCAAAATTGTCCCTCAGTGCGATTGTGAGCACGAATGGTTGTTGATCTGAGCGTGCCCAGCTATTAGTTTTTAGTATAGATTTTTTTTTTTACGTAGGGCTTTAATCAAGCGCAAGATATTGTGTAACAATATAAACTAAAATTCCTGAATGACTGTTCAACCTTCACTCTTTTGTACGACCTTACAGTAATCCACAAATAAATACATATGAACCTCGACAGCTCATTTATGATATTACTTGGTAGAGATGAAAATGAAGAACATTTTCGCTATGATTATAGTTTGTTTTAAAAATGCAAAATGTAGTTTCAGGTTTAAATAATAAAAGGTTTTATTTATTTTGTTTTTCCTGTTTTCATCCAGTTGTAGATATTGCGTTAGTTTTTTTGTTAATTATTTTAAAATATTCTCCACTTTGGTTCCATTTCTAGGGGCCAGGAGTATTTGAAACATAGCTATGAGTTAGTTGTAGTAATGTTACTATTGCAGTACCCTACAGTAGCTGACGAGCAAGGTCTAAATGCAAATTGCAGTATGAACAAGAGGCTGTCTTCCAACAAGTGCAGCTTGGGCATTTAACTAGTGCATTGAATTGTATTACCAGTGAGGACAAAGAGTGCACTAGTACATGGGCCATGAAGTTGATTATCACCATTATTGACTAAAGTTCAAAGGCTTTCCCCAAAGATGTGCTCAACCTCAGTAACGATCATAATCACTGCCTCGTACTAACAAACTAATTTATTTGAATCCAGTTAATATTGTTGATATTATGCGTCAGTTATGCATGAAATTAAGGGTGGGGTCACACATTTCAGCATGGCATTTAAACCGATGGAGGGTAAAAAAGTTTGTCTGCTCCAGTTGTAATGGGTGAGCTGCTCTAGAGGACTTCGTCGGAGAGGGATTGGCTTTGTAAGATGCTTAGCAGAAGGGGAAGTGGAGACGTCCTAATTGGACTAGATTTTACACAACACATGCGCACCGCATGCCACAGCTCCGTGTGTTTGCGCTCGGGTGAGAGAGAGTGTCCTGTTCACTTTTCAGTTGGGTTGGAACGCGGAATGTAACACAAACAAGCGTCTTCTGAAACTGCCCCAAAATCCCTTTAAAAACAATTGCTGTGGGGTTCAGTTGATGTGGTTTACTACGGCAGGGTAAATTAATCCAATTACAAAGCAGGATATCCATCGGTGAGGACAGGCAAAGCTTTACCGATAAGCCATATATCTGTCACTATTTGTTGTATCAGGGAATCCTACCAATGCTGACCACTTTCCACACAAACTTAAGGACCCAGGAACAGGCTTCTTTTCCTTTTTCCTTCGCGACAAACGCAACCCTATTCTCTGAAATATCTATTTCGAGAGGAACATGGCACAATGGGTTTGCTCACATTTCGCAAACCCCAGCAAAAATAGTCTGATGCTTAAGCACTGCGGGAGTGTAGCACTGTCAAACTACAATGTAATGAAGGGGAGATGAGCCACGTCAAAATCTGCAATATAGAGGGACCATAAAAGAATTGTGTTTGTGTGTGGGGGAGGGGGGTATTTTTTCCAATGCCACTTACTTTGAACACATTTAGACTTCAGACTCTCAAATAAGATGCAAATGTGCTTGCTCACTTCCAGTTTACAGTCAAAGAGACAAATAAATGAGAATTAATCCCGGGCAAACTGTAATTTTAGTCCCGCCTCCAATTGATTTCGGTTACAGATGCCCAACGCTAAGTATAACTGTAGACTTTCACAACTACTGTTAGTCATTTGGTAAACTGCAATAATATCGATTGCTTTTGAGAAGGACAAATAATATATGCCGAGTACTGTTATACTGTCTGTCCACATGCGTTGCTCTGCCAATTGTGTTCACATATACACATTGTTTTCAATCAATCAATCTAACTATTTAGTTATAACCGAATATCTGTTAGCTCTGCTGTGGCATTTTATCGTCGCATGAAGCTAAAGCAAGGCAAATATATGCGGTTGCTTTAAATACAGTAGGCCATACAACGTGTAATTCTTTGTTTTACGTTTTGAGTAAACTAGGAGTGGTGTGTTGATTAGCGAACAGAAAAACAAAATATCGGCCATTGCACAGTTGTGATCCTCAATACAACATGGTAAAAATAATTACAGTTTCTTGACTGATATTGCCCCCGTTCTTTGACCTTGTAATTATCGCCACAGAGTTTAATAATTACAGTGGCAGAAAATTACAATTAACTGATTGTGTGACTTAACGGGGGACTCCCTTGCATAAAAGTGTATGTGTGTGCATGTGTGTGTGTGTAGATGATTCCCGTTAGCTCAAGTCCCTACAGATAATACATGATAGCAGATTAATAGTCCAGCATATTAAAGTTACAATCCCTATTATTGGCCTCTGTATCAAGAAGTGCTTCTTCTTCACTTGGTGTTCTTCGGTGTCCCCTTCACTACAATCCGAAATTAATCACAGTTAACTGACAGATGGTACACAATGATTATGTAATACATTGTGATTTAACTTAACTGTGCAATGATTAGCAAAGGGGGGAAATTTGGTTTTTAATTTTTCTACCAATGTATTTCATTGTCAGTGCAATTGAAACATCATATTAAAGAAATCTTCAGACCACAGACAATTTGATTTAATATCATTAATCATTTGTAACTAGAAAAACATCTATCCCGGTTGTGTGGCTTTCCTTGAACTTCCACGGATGATTACACTGACAGGTTCAATGGTATTTCATTCGACTTGAACCAGAGTGTAGTTTGTTGCCATCTTCAGATATGAAATAAATTCAGTTGAATAATATGTGTGGGTGAGCAGCCGAAATCTTTCATCCAAGCCAGTTGAAATAAAGCAGAGCCATATGGTTTTCCGTGGATCAGGAGCAGTGATCCTGAGGATGATACGACCCGAGTTGAACCTGTATGTGTGTGTGTGTGTGTGTGTGTGTGTGTGTGTGTGTGTGTGTGTGTGTGTGTGTGTGTGTGTGTGTGTGTGTGTGTGTGTGTGCGTGCGTGTGCGCAACATATTTACACCATCTGATGTTTATCCTTTCACCGTGCTGACTGCACCAAACTGTACATTAGCATATGTGCTGTTCCATTCAATGCATGTCAGTGGAAAATTTTGAAGCCTTGTCGTAGCAATGACTATAGTTGTACTTTTGGACTAAAAGGAATATACTGAAGTGTGAGGGGAGAATTTTAACTATTTCGGGGGAATCCTGTTCTCTAATTTACAAGGCATTTCATGTATGTGGTCTGAGAATAAAACTGGTCAAAGCAAATTTTAATCAGAAATGGCTTTACACGTCCGTAAATGAATTTTGATGCCGATTTCACAAATGGCTTTGCTATATTTCTAGCACACAATGTTTTTGAGATATTTTCCTTTTTTTTGTTGTTGTTATAAAATATCAAAAGAAAGAAAACCCCTCCGTGAGTCGTCACCTTACCGTGGTGGAGGGGTTTGTGTGTCCCAATGATCCGAGAAGCTAAGTTGTCTGGGGCTTTATGCCCCTGGCAGGGTCACCCATGGCAAACAGGTTCTAGGTGAGGGGCCAGACAAAGCACGGCTCAAAAGACCCCAATGATGATAAAAATAAATGGATCTAGGTTTCCCTTGCCCGGACGCGGGTCACCGGGGCCCCCCTCTGGAGCCAGGCCTGGAGGTGGGGCTCGTTGGCAGGCGCCTGGTCGCCGGGCTTACACCCATGGGGCCCGGCCGGGCACAGCCCGAAGAAGCAACGTGGGTCCCCCTTCCCATGGGCTCACCACCCATGAGAGGGGCCAAAGGGGTCGGGTGCAATGTGAGCTGGGCGGCAGCCAAAGGCGGGGCCCCTGGCGGTCCGATCCTCGGCTGCAGAAGCTAGCTCTTGGGACATGGAATGTCACCTCTCTGGCAGGGAAGGAGCCCGAGCTGGTGTGTGAGGCAGAGAATTTCCGACTGGATATAGTCGGACTTGCCTCCACACACAGCCTGGGTTCTGGTTCCAGTTCTCTCGAGAGGGGTTGGACTCTCTTCCACTCTGGAGTTGCTCACGGTGAGAGGCGCAGAGAAGGTGTGGGCATACTCATTGCCCCCCGGCTCAGTGCCTGTACATTGGGGTTCACACCGGTAGACGAGAGGGTTGCCTCCCTCCGCCTTCGGGTGGGTGGACGGGTCCTGACTGTTGTTTGTGCATATGCACCAAACAGCAGCTCAGCATACCCACCCTTTTTGGAGTCCTTGGAGGGTGTGCTGGAGAGTACTCCTGCTGGGGACTCCATTGTTCTGCTGGGGGACTTCAATGCTCACGTGGGCAATGACAGTGATACCTGGAGGGGCGTGATTGGGAGGAACGGCCCCCCCGATCAAAACCCGAGTGGTATTTTGTTATTGGACTTCTGTGCTCGTCACGGATTGTCCATAACGAACACCTTGTTCAAACATAAGGGTGTCCATATGTGCACTTGGCACCAGGACACCCTAGGCCGCAGTTCGATGATCGACTTTGTAGTTGTATCATCGGATTTGCGGCCGCATGTTCTGGACACTCGGGTGAAGAGAGGGGCGGAGCTGTCAACTGATCACCACCTGGTGGTGAGTCGGCTCCGATGGTGGGGGAAGATGCCGGTCCGTCCTGGCAGACCCAAACGTATAGTGAGGGTTTGTTGGGAGCGTCTGGCGGAATCCCCTGTCAGAAGGAGTTTCAACTCCCACCTCCGACAGAGCTTTTCCCATGTTCCGGGGGAGACGGGGGACATTGAGTCCGAGTGGACCATGTTCCGTGCCTCTATTGTTGAGGCGGCCAATCTGAGTTGTGGCCGTAAGGTGGTTGGTGCCTGTCGTGGCGGCAATCCCCGTACTCGCTGGTGGACACCAGCAGTAAGGGATGCCGTCAAGCTGAAGAAGGAGTCCTACCGAGCCTTTATGGCCTGTGGGTCCCCAGAGGCAGCTGACGGGTATCGACTGGCCAAGCGGACCGCGGCTTCGGTGGTCGCCGAGGCAAAAACCCGAGCGTGGGAAGAGTTCGGTGAGGCCATGGAAGCCGACTTCCGGACGGCTTCGAGGAAATTCTGGTCCACCATCCGACGTCTCAGGAGGGGGAAGCAGTGCACCACTAACACTGTGTACAGTGGGGATGGGGCGCTGCTGACTTCGACTCGGGATGTTGTGAACCGGTGGGCAGAGTACTTCGAAGACCTCCTCAACTCCACCAACACGCCTTCGTTGGAGGAAGCAGAGCCTGGGGACTCTGAGGTGGGCTCTCCTATCTCTGTGGTTGAAGTCACCGATGTGGTTAAAAAGCTCCTCGGTGGCAAGGCCCCAGGGGTGGATGAGATCCGCCCGGAGTTCCTCAAGGCTCTGGATGTTGTGGGGCTGTCCTGGTTGACACGCCTCTGCAACATCGCGTGGTCAACAGGGAGAGTGCCTCTGGATTGGCAGACCGGGGTGGTAGTCCCTCTTTTTAAAAAGGGGGACCGGAGGGTGTGTTCCAACTACAGAGGGATCACACTCCTCAGCCTCCCTGGTAAGGTCTATTCAGGGGTGCTGGAGAGGAGGGTCCCTCAGGAAGTCGAGCCTCAGATTGAGGAGGAGCAGTGTGGTTTTCGTCCCGGCCGTGGAACAGTGGACCAGCTCTACACCCTTAGCAGGGTCCTTGAGGGTATGTGGGAATTCGCCCAACCAGTCTACATGTGTTTTGTGGACTTGGAGAAGGCGTTTGACCGTGCCCCTCGGGGAGTTCTGTGGGGGGTGCTTCGTGGGTATGGGGTACCGAACCCCCTGATACGGGCTGTTCGGTCACTATACCACCGATGTCAGAGTTTGGTTCGCATTGCCGGCAGTAAGTCGGAATCGTTTCCAGTGAGGGTAGGACTCCGCCAAGGCTGCCCTTTGTCGCCGATTCTGTTCATAACCTTTATGGACAGAATTTCTAGGCGCAGCCGAAGCGTTGAGGGGGTCCGTTTTGGGGGCCTCAGTATTACATCCCTGCTTTTTGCAGATGATGTGGCGCTGTTGGCTCCTTCAAACGGGGCTCTCCAACTCTCACTGGAGCGTTTCGCAGCCGAGTGTGAAGCGGTTGGGATGAAAATCAGCACCTCCAAATCTGAAACCATGGTCCTCAGTCGGAAAAGGGTGGAGTGCCCCCTCCGGGTCGGGGAGGAGATCTTACCCCAAGTGGAGGAGTTCAAGTATCTTGGGGTCTTGTTCACGAGTGGGGGTAGGAGGGAGCGGGAGATCGACAGGCGGATCGGTGCAGCGTCTGCTGTGATGCGGACGTTGTATCGTTCTGTCGTGGTGAAGAAGGAGCTGAGCCAAAGGGCGAAGCTCTCAATTTACCGGTCGATCTACGTCCCAACCCTCACCTATGGTCACGAGCTATGGGTCGTGACCGAAAGAACGAGATCCCGGATACAAGCGGCTGAAATGAGTTTTCTCCGCAGGGTGTCCGGGCTCTCCCTTAGAGATAAGGTGAGAAGCTCAGTCATCCGGGAGGGGCTCAGAGTCGAGCCGCTTCTCCTCCACATCGAGAGGAGCCAGATGAGGTGGCTTGGGCATCTGATTCGGATGCCTCCTGAGCGCCTCCCCGGTGAGGTGTTCCGGTCATGTCTCACCGGGAGGAGACCCCGAGGAAGACCCAGGACACGCTGGAGAGACTATGTCACCCAGCTTGCCTGGGAACGACTCGGGATCCCCCGGGGAGAGCTGGAAGAAGTAGCTAGGGAGAGGGAAGTCTGGGCTTCCGTGCTAAAGCTGTTGCCCCCGCGACCCGGCCCCGGATAAGCGGTAGATGATGGATGGATGGATGGATGGAAAAGAAAGAAAATCCATAAGCACCGTAAGATGATGCTGAGCACTCGACTTGGGCTGCGTCCGAAATACATTTTGTTTTGCCAAATGGGACTATTTGTGGGCGGCACGTTGGTCGACTGGTTAGCATGTCCGCCTCACAGTGCAGAGGTCGAAGGTATGAATCTGGCTCAGGGCTTCCTGTGTGGAGTTTGCATGTTCTCCTCTTGCTTGTGTGGGTTTTCTCCGGGTTTTCTTGGTTTCCTCCGACATGCGCCGTTGTTTTTTTTTGGACACTCTAAATTGTCCATAGGTGGGATTGTGAACACGAATGGTTGTTCGTCTATGTGTGCCCAACGATTGGCAAGCAACCAGTTCAGCGTATACTCCGCCTACTGCCCAAAGACAGTCGAGATCGGCTGCGAGCACGCCCGCGACCCTCGTGAGGATAAGCGGTTCAGATAATGGATGGACTACTTGGTCTTGAACAATTTTTTTTTTTTAAACAGGGAAACCAAATGACGCTCTTTCAGTCGTGCCTCTGAAAACAATTCAGTTGTGTGTATGCAAGCATTTCAGTAGTGAATGCAAATTTCAGTCACGTGAGATTAACAGTAGTGTGAGAGCATTTCACGAGAGTGAGAGACCATCAGTGGTGTATATGAGTGCTTTTCAATAGAAATATATTTATTATGAGGCCAATTAACTCTATTATGCTAGCTTATTTGCCTCAAGTACTCATTAAAAATATCATAATGAAGAAGGGATGGGAATTGTCTAGACACACAAGGTTAGTTGTTATGTTGTCTATTGTTGGCTCTTTGTTTGAAGGTCATCCATCTTTAAAGCAGAGGCGCAGTTCTCTTCGATGCACAGGGATATGTAAAAGCACGTACACATTCAGGCCTGGACGACACAATCAGACAAACACACTGTTGCACAAATGCATGACCAATGCTTGGAAGTCCCAGAGAAACTGGCCCTTCTCTCATCCTTGGGATGAAAGTGGGAGGGCGGGGATAATACATTATACATTCCCTCTTCTCTTCAACTGCTCATTATGTTATAGTCACTAGCCTCAGCTTCAAAACAGATAGTTCCTAATGAGACTGAAACCTGCCATACAACCCCATAGTCATAGGTGACGCCCAGATATCATCGGTAATCATCGTTTTGTGATAGCTGTGGTTATTAATATGTCAAAAATCATTGATTGATCAGTTGTTATGAAAAATTCTACTTCTGGCATTGAATCTCTTTCCATTTTTAGAGCACGTGAAACTGAAACATGTTCATAACCCCCCCTTTGTTATATTGCAGGTCATCATTTGCTTATTGACATTTCTTCAGGGAAAAAAAAGAGAAAACAATTATATATATATATATATATATTTGTGAGGACAGTCACAGAACTACAAAGCATTAGGCGTCGTTTTTAATGGAAGGAGTCCATATGGTGGAGGCCTGTCCTAATTCTAAATCCATGGTGAAATACAAGCAGTGCGACAGTTTCAAAGCCTTTGAACAGATTTAGAGAATAAATGCCTTACTTAACTCCAGAGTAAACAGATAGATTGGATCGGATAAACAGTGATCTTGTTATGTTGAGTCTAGGAGAAGTCAGAATGACAGCAGGTCTGAGCTTTAGAGCTTCTTGGTTCCGTAACATGAGCCTTTGGTTCCGCACAGAAGAGACTGTTACATTTATTTGGCAATCTTTACCACTTGAAAGGGGATGTCACCACGGATTAGCATAAACATGCTAACAAAGTCCAAATAAGCAAGTATGGAGTCAATTGGCCACTTCGAATTCTCAGGTGCGTCGAGAACAAGGCAACTCCGCGAGCCAGGACGCTCAGAGGGGCACAGCACGGCCACAAACACTGAAGGAGAGACTCGTGCTAGCACGAAAATGAAGTTACGCCCATGGCTTAAATGGCCCTCAAAATAGGGCCATTTAAGCCAAATTGAAGTCTACCTTGATTATAGTGATCCAAGTCATTTTCAATGAGACGGTGTTCACGAGGGTCTTTGAAAAAGACCCCAAAACTATTTAAAATATGTTTCCACCATATTTGCAGAGGTTTCTGGGAAGCACCCCTGATGGTCTTTGAAGGGTCATGCATTCAATCTGTGTATTTTTATGGAACAGCAGGAGTGCGTTTCAAACAGCCACATGTTTGTGTTTTCCTGTAGACTGCAAGCGATAACGGGAGGAAAGGGGGGGAAAAAAAGGGAGAAAGAGTGACGTGAGCAAGAGATAAAACACGATGATGATGACAGAAGCAGTTTGAAAAGAAAGAAATGGTAGCCATTTTACACTGACATGTGTGTGTGCGTGCGTGTGTAACGCTGAGAGACAGAGTATGTTGTATGTGTGATGGGGCAGTGTGAAGGGAAGAGCAAAAAGGCCAGGATTCTTGGAGGAGACTCACTCTCACTGTCACATCAATCAGACAACATCACAAACTCAACACCGCCTCCCTCTCCTGCCCTCTATTTAATGGAAGACAGTTTTTTTTTTTTATCAACGAAGAGTCGAATTTAACCTTGCATTACAAAGTAAATAGTTTGGCGACTTATGAAATATCGTCGACATTGTCGAGAGCGACAGAAGAAGACCTATGTCTCATTCCTGTAGTTATTTGGTGAAAAACACGATACGCAGAAATTTAACTGTACCACTTTTGACAATATATATAAAAATAACAAACAAACAAATAAAAAAAACTTCCAAAAATGTTCATTGCGTGCCTAGCTTGTTGAACTGATGTGCATTCACACAAACAGATCTGATCTGCCTGTGCTGTTGGTGCGTTTGTTCCGCAGGATCAATTAAGATTGTGGCACAATGGCCAAAAGTTGTAAAAATCCCGGAAAGCGCCCTATATAAATTTAATGCAGCATTTCAATAGCGTTCACGATGTAAAATTTGGGAGATCACTACAAATGCAGAATGATGTTTGAAGTGATGGAAATGGAAGTCTCAGTGGAAGAGCCAAACATGCCCTGGATGTTTTGCAACGTGACGACCTGTTTTGAATCACACACCGCTTGCACCTTCAAATGTGTGTGCTAAATAAACTCCTTGTCTGAGTGGGAAACATGTTGCACAAGAGTGCGGTTTATCAGACCAAGAATTTTGGGGAAACGCATAGAAATTATATTTGGTTTAACACATCCAGAGTGTGTGGAAATAGGATGTCACTGTGTGACATTGCATTTAAAAGTAGGGACAAAACAGTGGGGGAAATCTCCTTTGGGAGAAGCAAGCATCAATTGCCGCATTGCGCTCAAATGACTCAAATGCAAGGAAATGTATTGAACGGAGTTGTCGTTGGTGATTTGGCATGATTCCTTCTTGTGACTCACTCCAACTCAGCCCTTGGACGGTTCAGCGGCTCCTAAATTAAATTACTGAATAGAAAATGACTAAATTTTGTTTCTGGCATTTCAAAAACAAGCAGAAAAGATCAGTATTCCCCAACGCCTCTTATTTTGCCAATGCATTCTCCTTGCCTCAATAACCTCAGACATAATGAAGCACTGTGGTGCCAGTTAACAACTGCTACTTTCACACTGCATTCAAAGCCACCACAATTCATCTAAGGTGTTTGCTAAATTAATCTATTTGCATCTACCTTTTAGAGTATTATGCACATACGTATCACGTGTTAGAAATTCGGAGAGGAACGTAGTCAATCTGCTTTCACTTTTTTTAAATTCAGTATTTGTATGTAGTTACTTACTCTAAAATACTGTATAATGTATGAGTAGTGCCAGTGTCCTCTGCACCATTTCCTGGGAGGGCAAAACAAGGAGGAGCAGATGAGAAAGACCCTAGAAAGCTCTTTTAAAATGAATATTGTGACTTTCCAAGGTGTGTAAAATACACCCGCTATCACAAATTTATGATCCGTCTTCATTTTATATGCACTGGCGCACACACACGGAGACACACACACGCTCACAGCTCCAGGGTGTGCCCAGCATCAGCACGAGTACTCTCAGTGTCTGCACTCTTGCTCCTGATGTCCTGATTGGTTCCTGCCAAATCCGGCCATCCAATCACATGAGGCGGAGCGAGTGTGTGCACAGACTTGCAAATAATCTGGTCTTTTACAATAACAGCACATAACCTGCACAGCCATCTCTCTACAGTATTTCCTGATTTGTTTTGTGTGCTTGCATTCTTCTTCTGAAACAATTCACGTTCGGTGTTGAATGTTGGTTAAGGATCTCATGGGGTCGTTTTAGCTATATGTAAACCTTCACTTTTCCAACCCCAAATTGGCACCTATAAACACAAAACTACAGTAACTATAGTACACACACACACACACACACACACACACACACACACACACACACACACACACACCCACACACACACACCCACACACACACACACCCACACACACACACTCTGAGGAGAAGCTGCATGCATGTGTGTGCGCGTGTGTGTGTATGTGTGTGTGTGTGTGTGTATAAATATATATACAGTACATATATACACATACAAACATACACACACACACACACACACACACACACACACACACACACACACACACACACACACACACACACACACATAGATTCCAAAAATAATACACAACATTTTAAACATTGTGCACCACATTCTATTTGTTTCTGTTTCTTGTTTTCCTGAGCCAGTGGTTCCGCTGAGTGGGGGCTTCTAAAGCTGTTGTGAATTATTAAGCAGAGGTGAATTATGAGGTTGCAGCGAGCGACAACAGAAAGAGAGCAAGCGAGCAAGAGTGAGTGAGAGAGAGAGAGAGAGAGAGAGAGAGAGTGAGAGAGAGGGGTCTGGACAAAAATAGGTCAACCTAGTTGTGGCAACCCAGGCAAGTAGAAATGATTCTCTCTCTGAGGAGAAGCTGCATGCACGTGTGTGCGCGCGTGTGTGTGTGTGTGAGTGTGTGTGTGTGTGTGTGTGTGCGTGCCTGCACCAGGGACAGTTGCATATTTGTCAGTAGCCCAGGAGCACTTATTCATAGCAGACAACAAAGCTCCCGCCTGTAAGCCAGTCGTGTTGAGTGTCAAAACATAAGAAGTACATCTGGTCCATAAAGGGAAGCTATTGTGGAAATCCAAACAATCATGATGAGTGTGACGCCACGTAGTACGGTGGTAACTTGATTTACGGGTTAAATTTGTTCCCTCACCAATCTTGTAATGGAAATTAATATTTCCTGTTAAAATGAGTAGAAATCCCTCTAATATAAAATCATAACGGAACATCCTAAAAGAGAATGTAAATGTTAAGTTTTATCAAGTGCAATTCTTTATGTTAGGACAAGCCAAAAGTCATAACAACAATGTGTAGTGTACGTGTGCGTTTAAAGGGCGTGGCTGAGTGAGTCACAAACTTGGCCATTTAGTCGATGTGGCAATGTCTGGGCGTAAGATTGCCTGCTCATTGTGAGTGTTATCATTTTGTATTTGCATGTTTAACTGTTTGTACTATGCCATCAATGCGGCTCTTTTTCTTCACTTTATTCGAGCAGGGGCACATCTGAAGCTTGATTAAGCATGTGGAAAACAAGGGACAATTGTATTTTCATTTGCATAGTCATAGTTGCAATGGCCAGCCCAAGATTTTTTTATTTTTAGTACCATAATTGGGGAGTATAATACATTCATAATGAAAATATACCGGTATATAAATTCAAAATACCCCTGAGGGGCATAATTTTAAGAGAAACTCCAATTTCCTATTCGAACAATGCCATAATCATTTTATTGTTTTGGCTCAAACTTTCACTGTCAGAAAACTTGTGTACACTGCACTTTTTACATTGCAATCTTTTACGTAACAATCCGACATTTCGAAACAATTAAGTATGAAGAGAAATGAATAAAGTTACAGCTATAATAACATCAAACTCATTCTTTGATGAAGCCTTTGATGTCAGAAGCCAACAAAACAACACCTATGTTGTGTTTGCATTTCAGAATTGCTCTCTTTATGTTACGGTGTACCCATGAATTGTTGTTTTTGAAATAGTGGATGTATGCTTATCATCACTGGCACTCAAAGCCAAAGAAAAAGCCAAACACAGTTGTGGAGTTAATACTTGCTTATGAAACCAATCTCGCATGATAACGATGAAAAAAAATATATATAGTTTTTTAAAATAACTTTTGAGCCATATTTTCTCATCGAGACAACTCCCCAGAAAAATTAATTTCCAATTGAACAATCTCGGTTATTAATCCAACGCAATCACAGCGATGCTCAAAATATAATTGAGACATTTATGGCAATCGGTCAGGGTTATTTTTTAGTATTTTGCACATGCAAATAAAAGTACAACCGTGTTTTTGTTAGCTCTGAATTTGTAGCAATACATTGTTGTATGTTGTTTCTCCAACATGGGACTAATCAAAGTTACATTATATGTATTATGTTACTGTAATACATATTTAAACTTATAGGCCCCTCTTCTATGGGAAGACATGTTGATTAATTTTCAGTTTTTAGAAATAATCTTTTTTAAAGGCGCTTATTAATTTGCCTGCTAGTTTACCGTTCAAAGTGAGTTACTATCCACGATAAAGCAGTTCCAGCAAACCTATGTGACAGACAATATTCCCTCTAAGATGCGCATGTGCACGATCTCAGCATATAGGGCGCACACAAAAAAATAATTTACAATTTTAAATTTTTAATTATTTACAAAAAAATTTGGTATTATAAAATTCCCAGTTATTTACACTGATGACTGGACAGGTCATTTTGGGCTATATTATGAGATTAAAAGTGGCATCAAATCCATAATTGTAAACCAGTTCTTCCAAATTCTGGCTTATTTTATTCATGCTTTTTCAATGACATGTTGTATTTTGATATAGAGGTGGTTTGAATCATTTTGGCTTCGTAACTTGTTTGGTCTCAGGTTTTCAGGTGTGATACTGGTTTGGCTACAGTTGCATGCCTGATTTTGCTCATTGCAGTCCCAGCTATGCTCAGGGGGTTTGTGTGAATGCCAAGCCCCATGGAATGTTAGAAGAAACATGAATGAAAAGTGTACTCTATCACCCAAGCACTTATTTCAATGTTTCACAACTAGGATGACAGCTGAGCAATTATTATGGCTTTGCCAGCTTTCTCCTGTTAATATGACTCATCTTCCTTACATGACAACAAAACTTTGAGAAGCTATTTTGCTGCCATGGAGGCGATGATTAGTGACAAATGCTATGTTGACACTGGATGCAAAAGGGAACGTTCTGATCCGCGCCGTTTTTAGCCACATTAGTTCGCTAGCTATAGTTTGTAGGGAGATGGACATGCAACAGGCATTCCCGGATACGAACGGCGGAAAACAGCGAGGTGATGGGTAACTATTCAATGGGGAAGCGCTTTACATTAAGTTAATTTATGAAATTTATACTGGCTAGTATCTGACGCGTCTTGCCCAGAGATAACGTTCATGTCAGCCACTGGAATTATTTATTTATTTATTTTTATAAATGGCTAGAACAATCAGTACATCAGGCGTAACGACTTAGTATTTAGTGCTTTCACTGACAAAATATGGATGATCCTCTGCAACAAACTGCTTTTGTAAAATAAAAATGAGCCCAAATGTTGTCCAAATTAATTGCTCACTTCTTTAAGAACACAAAAAGAAGCAGATATTGTAAACATACTTTATTTCACTGAGGTCTTTTTGCACTTTTTCTGAGAGCTGGCCATATACAATTTGGGCATTTCTGTCACGCTGCGCAGTGAGCACCCAAGGAGGTACAGTAAAAAGACGTAATGAATCTGTAATTGTTCGGTAGGGTCCAAATCTCTACCTTTGGGCAAATTCATACCTCCTATAAAATACTGGGGCGGCCCGGTAGTCCAGTGGTTAGCACGTTGGCTTCACAGTGCAGAGGTACCGGGTTCGATTCCAGCTCCGGCCTCCCTGTGTGGAGTTTGCATGTTCTCCCCGGGCCTGCGTGGGTTTTCTCCGGGTGCTCCGGTTTCCTCCCACATTCCAAAAATATGCATGGCAGGCTGATTGAACACTCTAAATTGTCCCTAGGTGTGAGTGTGAGTGTGAATGGTTGTTCGTCTCTGTGTGCCCTGCGATTGGCTGGCAACCGATTCAGGGTGTCCCCCGCCTACTGCCCGGAGACAGCTGGGATAGGCTCCAGCACCCCCCGCGACCCTAGTGAGGATCAAGCGGTTAGGAAGATGAATGAATGAATGAATATAAAATACTGTAATTTGTACTGTTTATATCGCACACCTCTATGTAACTCCTATGGCGTTTGGGCATGGAGCAATTGAGCAAAATATAAGTGCCAGCCTGGTCAGACTTTTAATTCGTCAAAGAGCACATCTGTGCCATTTGTCTGAACAACAAAAAAGTCACTTCATTAGCCAGCCTCTCAATGATCATGTTAAATATGAAAAGGCATTGGAGAAGCTTTGGCACTCCGTTGCAAAGAGGAGTTTATTGTTGACGCGTTTCGACTCAAAGTGTCTTCATCAGTGCGAATGATCATGTTCACTACGTATGAATTTCCACGATGTCTTACGCATTCAAATTATGGTGGTTAAAAAAAAAAAAAGAAAAAAAAGGCAAAATTCAGCATTGTCTTCCCCCTGTTTTTTCAATTTCTCTGCCTTGATAAAGTGACAGTTTTTTTTTAATAGTCTAAGCCTTGGACCACCTGTAAATGAAGTGTGTTGTTCTTTATTTATTTATTTTTATCACTAAGTTGGAAGTCGGTCAAAGGATCTGGCTCTGAAACAATAAAATGCTTTGAAAAAGTCTATCTGATAGTTGGTCGTAAAAACGGTTAGAATGTAGGTGAACGCATTTAGAAAATGACAATTAATGAGCCCAGTCTAATTACAGCTAAAAAGAAATAAATAATAATAATTTTTTTTTAAATGATCGAGAGAATGTTGCAAATACATCAAACACTGCTTTCATTGTTTCCAGTGAAGACAGACTGCTAAATGCATTTCTGTGTAATCTACTTGCTCATGTGGCTGCTATTTACATCATAATCCCACAAGTGCTATATTGCAGCACAGTTGAGCGGTTCAACAAGAGTTCAGAACAAGAAGGAGCCCCTACGGGTTGATCGAATGATTTCACCCTTTTTTCATTTTTATAAATCCTTACTGTTCATTTTCTGTGCACAATTACTGTAACATGTTCTTGGTGAATTTTGAATGTCAGAATAATTGTCTGAACCAAATTATGAACTACAGATCTTTTCAACGTATAGATTTAAATTTAGATTTAACAAAGTAATGGGGTGGGGATATTCCAATACAGGAATACAGGAAACACCCAATACAGGAAAAAATGATTGCTTTGTGTTGGCTAAAAATGCCCAGTGCAATTAAAAATTATTGAAAATAAATTTTAAAAAACTTGGAACTGTTTGAAAAGTTGAGAAGTTCATCCAGAGGGTGTGCATCTTCTCGCGGTCAGGGGCCATGAAGTTAGTGCTTCCTGTTTTGTTTTGTTTTGTTTTCTTACCTCCATTATGATTCAATGCCATAGATAAGGGCTTTACAAAAAAAACAAAAAAAAACAAACAGCTGTGTATTGTACCGGCAAAAACAACACTCATAGATAAAAATATGTCCACACAACATGCTCCTTTGAAACTGTGTATTTCTAGTGGATGCTAAGATATGTATGCTCCATTACATTTGTAGGGACTCCACCCTGCTAACACAGCTGCCATGTTTGGATGGGAAAGTCGTTTTTTAGCCTGCTCTTGTCGACTCTAAACTCAGATGAGTTGGGATGGGTACCAAGCCCTGGTACTAAATGGCCCCAGGGCAGATTTTTTTTAAACACTGCAATATCGATATTGTGAAATGTATCACAGCATAGATGCACTTTAAGGTGTCAGTGGTGACTTTTTAGCGTATGTTTAGCAAACACATGAACATGATGCAATTTACAACGATTCAACAAAAAAATAATAAACGAATAACCACAAAAAAAAAATAGGCCACAAAGAGATTTCAACCACCCCAGTCATATATCCTCAAATAAAGAAAAATTAAATAAGTGAATTTACTTTTGGCCTTTTCCATGGTCTGCAGAGGATCTTGTGTGATTTCTTATCGACGTGTGGAATATAGAAGGAATATTGCAGTTCAGGTAACAGGGCCGAGTGAAAACCCAGCAACAATACTAGAATGGGATTTGAAACGTTATGTATTACTTTTTTTAAAAGAAAATACATTTGATGTACCGGTAGTTAAGCACGGCGGTCTACTGGTTAGCACGTCGACCTCATAGTACAGAGGTGCAGGTTGGCCATCTTGTGTGGGGTTTGCATGTTCTGCTGCGTGGGTTTTCCACGGGTACTCGGGTTTTGTCCCACATTCCAAAAACATGCATGGTAGGTAATGGACCACTCTAAATTCTCGCTAGGTGTGATTGTGAGCGTAAATGGTTGTAGTTCGGGGTGAAAACAACAAATGCTATTTTTCCTCTGCTTTGTTTAAGGTGCTTTGAATTAGTCTTTTACATTCTATTAAATGTGTAATCAGATCAATGTGCAAAACTATTTGCTTAGTAAAAAAAAAATTGAGTCAGATTATAGTGCATTTATTCATTTTTATTCCGTCAACATGCAAATGGCACTGATGCCAGTGCACAGTATGTACTTGTATAAGCACATGCAACACTTGAGTTGCTATTGCTGTGACTTTCAGCTTGTCCCAATTTTCAGCAATTAAATGGATAAAACATGTTTTTTCTTTGCGCTTTTTTTAATTCCATTGAATTATCGTTGGGTTCAATACGTTGCTATTTTTTATTGATTAAAACACGAATAATAACTACTTTCAGGGGCTCCATTCATTTCATTGGGTAAATGTTCTTGATATATGGCTATGAGTGAATTGAGTCATAAGTCAAGGTAGCACTTTTGCACATCTGTCGCATCTGAACTCCCAAAAACGCTATCTGTGCGTACGCACGTCTGTGAGGGGTGATGAGGTTTATATGTGTGTGTGCAGGCAAATGCGAGCGGGCGCAAGAAGGCGGGGTGAGCATACGAGAAGCATGACCTACATTTGGCAAAGCTCATCGTATGAGCATGAAACTGCCTAACATCACCCCAGAGCTCCTCAGCATGGAGCCACGTGATTGGCTGCTTTCAGCTCGAGCCTGACAACAGCACTGGCATCACCCAAGGGGGTGGGGGGGGGGCGGTGAAGATGAGGATATGGGGCGGAGGCACATACATAAAAAAATAAATAAATAAAGGCGGGGGGGGGGCTCAGGGTGACACTTTGTTTTCGATACATACTGGGATCGTTTACATTTTATTCCCATGTTGGGAGTGGGAAGTTGCTTCTGCGATGGAATTTTGGTCAAGGATCTCGCATGGCAGAGATTAGATAAGGAATAATGAATGTTTGTCACATCGCGTGTAATTTTCTGGGTTTCTCAGACTTTTGTTTTTTTTTAATTCGCGCTGTAGTATTTGATGGTTTTGGCGGGAGGGGTCTGAGAAGGATGGACTAATGGATGCTGACTTTGGTGTCGCAAACAGTCATAATACAGAGCCAATTTGTAGCACAACACCTCTGCAGCTGGCAAAGACACAAGTGGGCACGCACACAGATACACACACACACACACACACACACACACACACACACACACACAAGCTACTTTGACAATGTGCCTCCGCCTTTCTCTTTCCCATAGATCCCCAGGCACAAGGCATTGTGGGATTCTCTCTGGCAAGGCTCTGTCTCTTCACAGCTTTAATCTTTAAGTTGTTTCCATAGAAACGATATGTTCACTCAGCAACTGTCAGATGGCTTCTAAAGCGAGACGTACATAGTGGAATGTCCTCAATGACACGATCCCTCGTCCAAACCAATGATAAAGAGAACATCTCCGTCACTGGACAGACGCATTGATCCCGATGATAAATAATGAAGATTAAGTATTGAGTACGCTGCAACGCAGTACTTCAATTATTAATTTCCTTATTCCCGTCGTCGGATTTTTTTTTCCTCCCAGCTCATTTATATGCTTTACATTTGCTGGTTTGTCGAGGACACTTGGAGCCGAGCTCGGGTTATCTAAGGTAGTCCCCACCTCTCTGCATCACATCAAGACAGATACAGCGTACAATGTACCCCCACCATGTCGCGGATTGTCATTCGCGCCCATGCTTTCTCGCAGGTTTTTAAGGTAATTCTTTTTCTAGAGATTCTTACAGTATCCAGGCCATTCCAAAATGAGACATGCATTCCCTCAGTTTTCCTTCTCTTCCTGTCTGAGCGAGAGGATCCGGAGGAAAGATGGTTTGAATTTTAACAGTGCTTAGGAAAGATGCCACTTTTAACCCACTATGAGCATAGATTACTGCTGACGCACCTATATGGAAGGATATTACCCACAATCCTTTATTTAAAGCAACAGGCCACCTGTGACGATTACCGATACGACGCAAAGAACCTAAAGAACAGAAAACACCTCTTAAGAAAAAGCGATGAACCACAAGTACCGGTAAGTTACTTTTCCGCTCCAAAACAAGAACTATCAATGTATTGTTTTTTTTCCCATTTATCCGGGTAATGCAATTGAGAACAGATTCTCATGACTTAGAAACAGAAAGCAGAGTATATAAAAGCAAAATCAAGGCAAATGCAAAGACATACCGGTACCAGGGCAAAAACAGTCCACAGTCCAGAATCAACGTTTTGTTTTTTGTTTTTTTGCTGTCTCGGGCTTGACTCGGACTTGTCTCAGACTCGGCCATTGAACTCGCAAAATATTTGTTATCAACTCAACCGAGTGCAACCTTGTTTTTATTCCGGAAAATTAACATCCTCCTTCAGAAGACAGTAATTGAAATGAAGTTTTTCAGAATCACCATCTGAGTGGCTAACCTGACTGCGAGCGCCAAAGCACACAGTCTTTTTCTTCCACTCACATCAGCCCTCAGCGCAGTTATAAAATGTAATTTGACCAATTATTAAGAACGGGCTTTAGCCTCGATGTCTTAAATTTAAACCAAAAAAAATCATGAAGCATCCCGCAGATTCTGAAAGAAAACAATTTCGGACATATATGGCACCACGTCGAACTTTGTTGGACACTTGCAGTGGCACCACAAAAACGTATTTATCTGCAGACACAAAGGGTTCCGTGCCATCTTAGACGAGTGTTCAGCATTTTGTCGTGAAAATAGTATTTTTGGGTCTTAAAGTTTACCCATAATGTCATCTGGACGTGGATTTCGACTCGGATTTTGTGGACACAACTTAAAGTGGAATCGGACCTCTGTGACTCAAACTTAATTTGGACTCAATAAAGGTGAACTTGACTACATACAAACTGTGCAATGTGATATACTGTAATTACATATTCACACAATATAAAATAGTTTAAGGCAGTATTTACATCGTACTTTCCATTCCATCATAGCACGTAGTGAATAGAAAGTTCCTAAGAGGCTAAAAAACAGGTGCAGCAAACATATGCAGTATCCGTCAATAACCTTTTCAATGATGGTAGTGGAATGAATAAGATGAGTTTTGTGAATTGTTGCAGAGTACTCCCGTCATTTGGGACAGAAAATTGGAAAGTTGATCGACCAAAAACACTTCAGACCTTTTTGTGAGTGATGATGTTCGTGAATAAAATCTCTGGAATGGAGAATGAGGGTGGCGGTATACGCATAGTGAGCAGGGAGCAAAAAACAACGTTCGACGTCATGATCGTTATTTTCGTCGCCCATCATTTACAGCATGGTAAATAAATAATAAAATGCACATTTAAGAAAGACTACTGGGTAGAGTGAAATAATACGTCAACATACGTTCAGCCTCTGAAGTGATTCTCACTCTTGACGACAACCAGATGGCAATAAATACGACAGGCATGCTCATGTAAAAAGTCCACATTTTAAAGTTTGCATTGTAAAATAAGTTCAATTTAATAAAAATTGTTATCAATACACACAACCGGTATACGCACGCGGGGACACACACACACACACTGACCAGCTGTCAGAGTCTTTCCCCAAAGATAAGTACAAGTCACCAATTTGCTGCCTTTGTGCCCGTTTCCATGGAGACAGTTAAAAATAACACGGGCGACGGCTTGTTTTTTGCCATTCCAACAAGGTAGCTGATATATTGTCAAACACACGCAATATAACCACATATGGAATGTCTTTTTTGATCGTTTGCTTAGCACCACTGTGAGACACTGTTCCCATGCTACAGGACTACAGTTTTGTTTGTCAACAGAGTTTAAATCCAAAGCACATGAATAAAAATCTCACGGCACATCGCCTTAAAAAAAATGTCACAGAAACAGTCCATCTACTGAAATAATGATGATCCCCTCTGAATTTACCCACACGTGTTTTCTTGTTCAGTGTGAAGTCTGGGTCTGATGAGTTGAAGACAAAGTTATTCTTCTTTTGTAGGCGTGGCAACAGGTGGAGATGCAGGTTAATTGGGTACCTCCTGCCAGTTTGTGGGAGAACATTTAATTTCTGTCGCTATACGTTGCTGACATAAATAGATGAAGAGATTACATTATTTACAGCAGGCAAGTGGAATTGGGTCATTTCCTGGAGAAACATTTCATTTTGGTGAATCGAGGCAACGTTTTGAAAATCACATTTGTCTCGAAACAACTCTCTTTCGATCTTTTGATAACCCTTTGTTGATAAGATACATCCAAATAAGAGTCGCTGTTGGCCGAGTGGAATACAGCAGAATAGATGAGAATAATTCCCCCCTCCAGTTTACACACAGCTAATACACAGCCTCTTAAGGAACACTGTTGTAAAATTGGGCTGGTGAAAACACTGCACGAGCCTTGAAAAGCTTGAACACGGAGATATCAAACAACAACATAAAATATTCAAACGCTTACTCCCTGGTGCCGCTTTTCTACTCAGATTTGAAGACATTTTAGAATTTTACACATCATTAAAACATCTCATACTGCACCTTTTATACATTATAATTCAGATGTTGGGTTTATTTTCGACCATTTCCAATGGTTACAGTATAGCAAGAACGTATGCCTGAAGATTGTATGTCAATTTCATGGAAGAAGGGCAATTCTTTTCTTTCTCTTGAAAAATAAAAACATGTGCTAGAACAGTGTGTTTCATTTATTTTTCTGGTGAACAATTTGACATACAGTGTACATTTACTCTACATAAAAAGCTAAAAGAAATCACTCAAATTAGGGTAAATGTTCACCATACATGTCATCCCTCTATAATTTGAGTGTGAGTGCAAATGGTTGTTCGTCTCTGTGTGCCCTGCGATTGGCTGGCAACCGATTCAGGGTGTCCCCCGCCTACTGCCCGGAGACAGCTGGGATCGGCTCCAGCACCCCCCGCGACCCTAGTGAGGATCAAGCGGTTCGGAAGATGGATGGATGGATGTCTTTTTAATTGTATTCATCATGCTCATTTTATTTTGATAATGTGTTGTCAGCCCTATCACTTTAATTATTCAGATTTCTGAATCTGAATAATGGTTTGTCTTCAATGTGCGTGATGTGTTTTGTCACTAGGGGGCAGCAAAAGAAATTTTAGTACTGTAGTAGGACAATAGGATAAGATAAGATAAGATAAGAAAACTTAGTAGTCTCGCAATGGAGACATTCCAAATTCACAGCAGCAAAGTTATGAAAGGAAGAAGAACAACAACAAAATATAGGAGCTGCTGGAAAGGCAGCCACTCTTGCGGCGCCATTTTGAAGTCAAAATAACACAACACAACACATTGGAAAGAGACAGTAATGCCTCACACATCGAACCTGTAGTTATTTTGTTGATATTTTCCCTGTTTTGGCAAGCTAGCTGTGATGTAACAGTGACTTTTAAAAAAAGGGCTTATGCTGGACCCTGCGACTCAGTTCTGCTATCCAATACAGAGAGGCCATAAACATGAATCTAAATGAGCGTTTAAAACGCACCCACTTGTTGCCAGAAATGATTTGCAGGTCAAAGGGGGCAGAGAGGGGATATGGAAGAGGGCCACGAGACAATAGTGCAGGTGTGCAGCACACACAAAAAAAGAGAGGGGTCGGGAGAATTAGATACACAGGAACATTATGAATATGGATGCAAAGAAGTTCAAAGGCACATCAGGGCTTCACTGAAAAGAGAAAAAATCACAAGACTGTAGTTGAAATTTGACGAGGGAGGAGGGGGTCTCATTTCTATCAGGCATAATTGTCTGATTAAAGGGGACATATAATAGTTTTGGTTTGGGGGGGATTTGAAGGGTGATGGGCGGGGGTTGTATAAATTGTACTTTATAGCAGTGGCCTTCAATCTTTTTTGCGTCACAGACCAGTTGAGACAAGCACATGCTGTTCGCGGATCGGCAACCATTGCTTTTAATTTGCCGGTTCTTAAAGCACCGGTACTGACAAAAATTATTATAATTAAACATTTTATTGAACTAGATTTTTTAAAATTAATCTCAAACAGTGTTATTCTGCTGTGCAACAAATGCAGAATAACATCAAATAACACGGTGATCTACTAAGAAATGGACCAATCGGGAATTATAAATACGCCTTATAAGGTAAACGTATTAATAATAAGTTATGATCCTACATCCGCCGTTAGCATCATTGCTCCTTGCAAATGTGACTGATCAAAAGATGACACCATTGATTGCTGCTTTCATCCGGTGGCTGCCGGCTGTATACTGTACTTTGCTCACATTTTCATGCTTTCCACTTGATCACTCGCATGCTACTTGTTCAAATGATTCAACGGGTTTCTTGTATGAGGGGAAAATACACACACTTGGCCAAATAAGCCATTTTTCCTTCCTATGTCATGTGACACATTAAGGTTAAAAGGTCTCTGGTGTGACTAGGAAGGCAGTATGCTGGATTTGGTGTCAAATAAACCTCAAGAAATAAACTCAATACTCAGCCATTATGGTTCAAGATGTATTTCTGATTTTTAAAAAAACAAACCGTCTCATCAAGCCGGGGTTGAAAACTCAAAAGTACCTCGGGTCAACTGCCAACAGTCGTCCAAAATCTGTGACATCTAGATCTCCAGATTGTCGTAGATTTCGAGCAGAGTCCTTTCTCCTTCTGTGTTTGTGAGAGATTTTATTTTATTTTTTAGATCCCTCGTGTTTAAATGACTAGTTGATTTTATAACAACGCAAGTGAGCGGCTGTTGAGCATACTCCAACGGTCACTTATTGCATAGAAGCATGTGATACAAATTCGCAGCATGTGGTGGATTAATGCATTTAATGCTTGGTAGCTGACTGCCCCCCACGCCCCTCCACCCCCTGTCCACATGTTACTGCATCATGAGGAGATTACAGTCGGGGACAAGCCATGCCCAAGCAGGAACCTACCATCACTCTCAAAACATGGGGGCAGTGTTCCATGTGAAAAACACGGCTCGACGCCAAGCATTTCCCATGAAATATCATCCCTTTTGAGTACAAAGTTATTTCCGGTGGAGTAAAAATAAAATAAATTAAAACAAAAAAGACTTCCACTTACTGCACCGGATTAAGCAAGCAGAGATATTTTCATCTGAGGGAAAGGGAAAGAGGGGACAGCAGGTGGGCGAGTGAGGAGGTGGAGGGGGAGGTTGTGTGACTACAGATGTTGCCCGTCTAAATGTTTCGCTTTGCACAGAAATATATTTAGCTGAGTTTGCGAGAGTGCCTGTGACATACAAGGGAAATGGAATGGGTGGCAAAGAAAGAATGAAAAGAGGGAAAACGGGGGAACCGATGAACAGCAGGGAATGATGGCTTTGACTTGTCTCGGGATTGGCTGCGTCCCTGTGCCATCGAAAGGTAGGGAGAAATGGAGTTTTTCAATCATTGTCTTCTCACATCATTTGCGTCTGGCTCCAAGAATTGGTATGCGAATCTGGCATCGGTGGAAACCAAAAAGATGGTCATCTACCTGGGTGTACTGTATGTTTTGATATTCAATTTAGTAATTTTAGCATCGCGGTCAAATTGAACCCATTTTGGAAGCAATAAATCTACCATAAAAGTCACCCTTTCATCGTGAAATGTAATCGCTTTTCCTAATGTGACAGAAAAATAAGAAAAAGTAATTCTTTTGAAGGGCTACTACAAAGTTTGTGAACACTGAGGCTGTTGCAGGTCAGATTTGAGGCAGATTTACTCAGACACAATTTCTGTTACATCAAGAAAAATGGTAGCAGTAACGGAAATCTATATTTACCATAAATGTGTGTATTCTTACTGGACAGTGGGGACAGTTCTCAAGAGGGAGCCTGAAACAATTGCCGTAGTTGCATGGGTTGGCGGGTCCACCACATTTTCACCCGTTCCAGCACAAATTTAGACTGTTGCTTTTGGTCTCTGAAGGCTCTTGTGAAATCTCCAAATGGTCAAAGAATTTAAGCCATGCACATGGAGATGGTTTTGTCGTTGTGTTTTTTTGTTGTTGTTGTTGTTGTTCATGGGATGGTGGGAATGCTGAGTTTGAAACAGTCTAGAAAACATTGCAGGACTCCAGACTGCCCTTAAATGGCCGCATTTTGCCTCAAAAATTTGAGAGTAAAAGAAAACTTTAAATTTACTCGTGTTGTATGTACATTTGCAGATTCTTATTTTTTTCAATAATTATTAGAGTTGAATATTTGTTTCCACCCATCCACTTTCCAATCCACTTAATCCTCACAAGGGGTGCTGCAGCCTACCCCAGCTGTTTTCGGGCAGGTACACCATGAACTGGTTGCCAGCCAATCGCAGGGCACACAGAGACGAACAAACATCCACGCTCACATTCACACCGAAAGACAATTTCTGGTGTTCAATCAGCCTGCCATGCAAGTTTTTGGAATGTGGGATGAAACCGGAGTACCCAGAGAAAACCCACGCAGCCACGGGGAGAACATGCAAACGCCACACGGGGAGCCCAAAGCCAGATTCGAACCATGTGCATCCGCACTGTGAGGTTGACACGCTAACCACTTGACCACCGGGCCGCCTGAATAATTTTCGTTGCTGAAAAATATCTACTCCACAGCCCATTTTTCAATCGAGACGAGTTGAAATGTGAACATTTTACTGACCATACTTCGCAAGATTTACAGTGTGTGCCCCTAAATTTCAGGATAAGGAACCACTGCGCTCGTAAGTTTAAAAAAAATGTTCCACCACATTTGCACAGGTTCCTGCAGAAATATGCATCTGTTGATCTTTGAGGGGTCATCTGCAAAAATACACTTTTCTCTGCATTATTGATGATGTATTCATCATCAAGTACTGTCAGACAGGCTTGAAGTACATTTGAAAAACCACAAATTTAAAATGCGATTTCGGCAATTATGACGAGGGTCTTCTTGACCATACGATGCATGTATTAAAAATGAACCACATGTGAGGGTTAAATTCACCAATGATTGTACTTCATAAGCAACCTCTGGCATTGAGGTACAGTATGACGCAACTGCTCTTCGGCGTTTGTTCTGCTCTACGCAACTGGTTCTTCAAGTAAACTTGTGACCACAACTGATATGTAACAGCAGTCTATGACAAGCTTCTGCACTTAGCGCTGTGGAGTGTTACTTGACCCAGATACACACTAATACAGCCTCGCTTAATGACTTCTTTTTTACTCACCAACATCTTGACTTGTCTCGCTCTCGTTTGGACTATTGATTTTCAGTTCATGGATTCTTTATTGAATGCTTCTACATCTTAGTTTTGTCTCGCGACATGTTTTTTTAATTTTTTTTCTTTTTTTTACCTTTAAATACTGATTATTATTTATTACTCACTCTCTATTTGTCATGTGACTTTTTCTCTCCGCATCGGTTCAACAACACTCAGTACAATCTTTTATATACCGATGACTCACAGGTCTATTTCTTGTCAGACGGTAACACAACTTGGTGAAACACAATCCTGTTTTGCAGAATTAAGATATTGGGTCATATGTAACACTTTTTGCTGCCAGAGGTCTGAAAATCGACCGACAACTTACACCTATTGTGACATGAGGGAGGATAATTGTGGGCATGTGTAACTGCGATGTAGAGCATGCTAACTCGCGCGCCAATTTAATCAGCACAGCTGGTCTCAAATGATCCTATAATGCAGTTGAGTGCGCCTTTCGACAAAATGTTACGCATGCACCGAGGGGACGTCCATGTTGGCTGCTGTATATCTCACATCAACCTGATTCATCTGCTGCAGCAACATTCTTTCGGGACTGAAATGGTAGAAAACTGGGTGCCTGGTGAGAACTGTGAGTCAAGTTTAAATGACACAGAACCAAAACATCTTGGCATGCAAAGCAGAAATGAGGGCTTGGACCATATGAATCTTGAGCGCCAAGTGCAATTGCTTATGTGTGTGCAGTCGAGATGTTTGACTTCAACATATTTCCTTGAAACCAATTACTACTTTCCTATAGTGTTATCCTGTGGCATCTCTAGAGCACAGAAATATGTTGAGTATACACAAATGTATAAATTTTTCGGCAAACTGCAGAGGATAGGTTGTGGGGGGGAGGCACAACTAGATGTTTAAGAGGCGCTAGTCCTCATGCTTGCACTAAAGGAAGGTGGAAAGTCGGATTGATCGCACTCAGATTGTGCCAATTCCGACCACAAAGTAATCCAGGCGAATGTAAAAACAAAGATGGCAGATTTTTTGTTCTGGTTCATCACAACACACTCTGACCTCCAGAAAACCTCCTTTATAATTTCAAGCACATGAGAGAATATGTCCCGAAATTGTAAAAAACAAAAGTCATACTATGCCCAAATATTTTAAACATAGACCATTCCACAAAAGAATATCAAAACTGTTGTTTTTCAAATTGGATTTTTTGAGTATTTCCAGCATGGTCTGAACTTATTTGAGTTTGAATTTAAAACATTTTATTGTCTTAACGGCTTCAGAAGTATCTCCATCTAGATAACAGATTATTTCTAGTCAAGTAAGTCTTCCTTAATGAGTCCTATTCCGAATTAATGTTTTAAGTCTTCTTAAAGGGATTTTAATGATCCTTCCACAGACACTGACAGCAAATGCAAGTCAGAGGAACTTTTTCACCTCTGATGCAGTCAAGATCAAAACTCTTTTGGGCCAGAAAGATAAGAAGCTGTCCGGAAGTGTTGGGTTAATTCCCCACTGTATAGGAGCAGCTTGATAACAACAGCCTCAAGGCTTGCTAGCCACGCGCAAAAGAACGTTTCCAATGTGAACTTGTGTGCTCTTGTACGGCCCCTTCAGTGTGGCTGCCACTTCCACATTAAAACAAGGCTGCCTACCATTTTTGTGGAGGCGGAATTCTGTCTGCCTCCCCTTGCACTTTATCTTCAGTTTAATGCACACACAGCAAGACTAAATGTGTAGCAAAAATGTCAAACAAAATCTATAAAACATATCTATTAAACACATTCGCTGGACAATGGAAAACCAGAATGCATATTACAAGTCCCTGAAGACAAATTGGAGAAATGACGAGAGGCAGAACAGTCTCTTGCCTCTGCTGTTGCAGTGCAGTAGTGTTACCAGTAGAAGGTGCCGTTGCAAAATGCCATTTTTGCCTTTCGGGTGTAATTGTGTCATGCATTAATTGTGTAAAAGGTGTATTTTGGTTGCTTGGTGATGAAATGAAATAATGGAATGGGATCTCTATGTACACTTAAAATGCCAACACACCCTTCAAAATAAATGCATGCTAAGTTGCTTGCTCAAAAGTCACTCACAAATCTTCATTGTTTCCCTCCCTCTTTTTCTTTCATTTTTCAGCCGTGTCAAACTTGGATATCGAGAGCAAGCTGTCAGTTCACTACCAGGCTCCATGGCACCAACAACACAACGTGTTCCATCCGTGTACTCGACCACCGTGTCTGGAGGAACTGCACAAAAACGCTCAGTTCAGCCTCCGAGCCCTGCACAGAGGTGACGACTATTGTGGTCTGGAGTGCCGTTGTGTCCTTTTGGATGCATATATTCATGCCAAAGTGTTTATAAATTTCAGACGAAAAACAGAACCAGCGGCCTACGAGTCGGGAGAGGAACATGGTGACTATCTCCATCTCAACGGTGCCCGCTATACCCACCTTCCCCTCACCACATTCCATCAGACGGCAACAGAGAAGTCGGCTGGCGCGAGCGGTAAGCAGGATGCGGTCGCAATGAGAGCATGAGCGGAAACGGGCAGGTTATTTACCAGGTAAACCTGCTCACCTACACTGAACTCTGCTGGATTTTTCAGCTAATTGTCCCTAGGTGTGAGTGTGAGTGTGAATGGTTGTTCGTTTCTGTGTGCCCTGCGATTGGCTGGCAACCGACTCAGGGTGTCCCCCGCCTACTGCCCGTAGACAGCTGGGATAGGCTCCAGCACCCCCCGCGACCCTAGTGAGGATCAGGCGGCTCGGAAAATGAATGAATGAATGAATGTTTTTATGTTCTGTGTGCAGAATGACAAGTCAGAATTTCAAGTTGCATGCCTTCAGTGTAATTCAACATTGTGCCACTAATGTCAGGCAGCGCTGTGTTAAAAATAACAGTTGTTTGACCGTTTTTACGAGTCCTGTAAAATCGACGCTAATTTCTGTTGCCTGGCAACCGGTGGTGCTGCAATTATCAAAGATGGCATTGCAATATTGAAGACAACAGCTTATCAAATGCCCGTGAGCTTTTCGAAAAAGATGCAAGGTGCAAAATGTTGAATATTGCAATATCAGCTTTGCGATTTTTAATGTTTAATACAGTATGTACCGCAAGAAATGACAGGTTTTATATCTAATGAAAGAATTAAAATGTTTCATTCAGAAAAAATCAACGCGATCAGTGTATTCATAGCCTATGACTGTAGTTATTTAAATTCTAAAATTATATATGGAGGGACGGCAGGCGACTGGTTAAGCACGTCTGCCTCACAGTGCAGAGGTCGTGGGTTTGATTCCGACGCCGGCCTTCCTGTGTGGGGTTTGCATGTTCTCCCCGTGCCTGTGTGGGTTTTCTCCGGGTACTCCGCTTTCCTCCCTCATTCCAAAAACATACATGGCAGGTTAATGGAGCACTCGAAATTGTCCTCTAAGACAGAAATGTTGTTAACACGGGGGATGAAGAGACACAAAAGTAAGTCAACAAACAAGAAAGGAAACATGCATGGTCATAATGGCAACAGGTCAGATTTGGGTTTTAAATGCTGTACTACTTTCTGACTATAATCTTATTGTGGTCTTGCCATGCAGCAAGAAAGAGAAGAGCGAGAGCGAGAGTTAGACTATCAACCCAGGAAGGTAATCAATAAATCAATCAATACAAAATTCACCTAACCAGGGGTCACCAACATGTTGCCCACGGGCATGTTCTAAAAACTTTGCTTACCAGTGAAGTGATCATTTGACAAACAGAATATTTGCTGAGATTTACAGAAACAATGTGTGACATATCAACATGTATCCGTTTCCTAGTATACTTTTATCTAAATTCATATCATTCCTACCGTATCATATTGACAATTATTGTGAGAAATCATGAACATGATCAATGTCTCCACATGAACATGATCAATGTCTCCACATATATACCGATAAAATGATTACCCCGATAAGTCAATGTAATTAAAGACCATTTTGATATTTCAAAAGTGTGTACAAAACTGGTAGGCCTTTAACATTAATCAGTCCCCAAGAAGTGGCTCTCACAATGTTGGTGACCGGTGGTTGACGCCATCCCGCCGTGCACTGTCAAAGCTGCCCTCGCATCTCATATTCACTTCCATTGTAACCATGTATCGTGATTGTATTGGGAAATGTAACTCATTTAAGACGTTCATCACATCTCCGCCTCTTTTCCGTGACACTAACTCAAGCTGTTATTTCCCTTTCGCTTCTTCAAGGAGAGGACGGTGAGAGAAACGGAAATCCAAACCGTTCCAAGAAAAGTAAGAATGAGACACGAGAACAGATCTCGAAAAGATATGCAAAGTCTCGCCTCAGTCAATGTGGCGAGTTTGTGCATGTGATGTTGACTGTTATTGTGTTCTATGCCTCCGTAGGAGAGACCAGGGCGAGAAGCAGATAGTCACGCCATACAAAGAAAGGTAACTTCAAAAACGTTAATGATGAGACATGGTTATTCTCTGAAGGATAAGATTTTTTAAAAAATCTAAATGTGGATTTCTGTAATAATGGATAATAGAAAGTAGGACACATCAGGATCTTGGACTGTGATGTAAGAAACCTCTCATGAATTCATCCTTTTCTTTTTATTGTTCTTCATTACATCTTTTTGTCTTTTCTTTTGTTGCACCATTTATCCATAGTTTGAGTGCTTTTACTCACTTCATCCTATTGAGGGATGCATCTTCATTCCCTGGAATAGAAAGGTATTGGATCTGTGTTGTGTGTGTCCCATCTTCACATTTGTTCTGCTAGTTTCTTCTGTCTGATTAGTTTAGAGTAGAAACAATTCCACAAGCGGAGGATCAACAATGGCTATTTTTCTCGAGTTATACAACTGCAAGGATGCCTACTCTCTTATTTTAATACTGCTTGTTGTGGTTGACTTTCACTTGAAGGCTACCTCAACAGGCGAGGGAGACGATGATGAGGTGTTAACAGGTCACAAAACAAAGACCTTAGCACCTGCTGTCCCCGCCACCCCGGACAACGAGACCAAATGGTCGAAGGAAAACGTGTCCCACTCCGATCAGAAGACAACTTCGGATGATTCTCGTGCCGTCTCCTCCTGTATTATCCCGATTAACGTCACAGGTAAAATACAAAAAGGTCACCTTTGATTCGTTTTCATCCGATTTGACAACTATGAAAAAATACCCTCAATCCCCTCGGTGGGTCTTTCACCCTGAAATCTGCTTACTTTCTCCTGTGACCCGTAGTAGTCGAAAATGAACGCCATTCGTTTTTTTCAGGAGTTGGATTTGATCGAGAAGCTAGTGCACGTTGCTCCCTTGTCCATTCCCAGTCGGTTCTTCAGAGAAGAAGAAAGCTGAGGAGGAGGAAGACCATCACTGGAATACCCAAACGAGTACAACAGGACATGGGTATGTTGGGTATTATTGTTATTTAGTTCTGCTTTTAAATAGATTTATGAATGGCTCAGATCTGGGGAAGTATCATTTTATTATACTCATCCAGTGCTTCTTGGTACAATCATGAGGTCCCACACAGGAATCATATAACTTAAAGGGGACATATTATGTAAAACTGACTTATTATTTGCTAATATCTGAGTATTTGGGCTCTCTGCACTGTCTGTCTGACCATTAAATTTTGGTCTGGGTGTGTTTTTCTGTTTGTCGGTCTGTACATTGCGTGCGCCACATGCACGGATCTGCTCACAAGGCAAGGGATTTAGATTATTGAATTTGGCTGGATTGCTAATGACGTGCCAACTCAAATTTAGGGGGTCAACAGCTCTGCGCTCACGTGGCACACCCACCAGTAGATGGGGAGTGGCACAGCATTTTTTTTCTCATTTGCATGAGAAAGACCCCAACCCATGCCTCCAAAAAGGGTGGCGTTCAACGGGGATCTTAAAATGTGTTTTATTCTCATGTATGTATGAATGTTGGTTTGTGTGTGTGCGTGTGTGTGTGTGTGTGTGTGTGTGTGTGTGTGTGTGTGTGTAGCAAATGGACATGATACATTCAAGGTGAATGAATAATTTGGGGTTTAATTGTATACACACACACATAAAGGCCCATTTATTATTATATTTGGCAATGGTAGTACGGAGTGGTAAAAGAATGGTACTCCAGATTAGGTTTACTGAAAGCCATTTTCTGATCTTGTGTTGATTCAGTTCCACAGGATTATCAAATCATTTGCAGAGTGCTCGAGGATTCGTTCCCGAAATTATTTTTCTAAATTATTTATTTTTAAAATGATACATAGTCTTTACATTTACCATTGGACATGGTCTTAAAAAAATACCACGGAAAATATAAACAGTGCCGGAAGAAACATTTTCAAGTAGTGAGCTACATTTGACCATATTATCATTTTGGTATATGTTCGTAAACCGAGGACCACGTGTAATAACAATGAAATCCCAAAAGATAAAAACAGATTAATTTATATGATTAAATAATAGTTGAAAATTTCCCATTTCCTGTGATGTTACCAGTACCACCCTCAAACAAAAGCAAGAAAAGGCACAAAAGGATCTGAGCTATCTCCTGGTTCATCTTTGTTTTCTTTTTTGTTTATGTATTTATTTTCATGTGCATGCAGTATAACAAAACAATGTACAATCGTAATGTACATTTTACTATATTTCTGCATTTAAAATGAGACTTTCAAAAACGCTATCCTGTTGCAGTATCAACAATTTTACAATCTCAACAACGACAACAAAATTAGCAGAGTAGAATATGCTAAAGCGCATTATTACAGTCTTGTGGTCCACCATCTCTCCCTCATGTTTCATGATGAAAGTGACTTCAACATGACATTACTGAGACTCAGCATGCTATGTCATTTTACATTCAGACTCCGATGAATCACCGGTAGCAAGAGAGCGGACAGTAATTGTCCATGCCAATCCGCACCAACTCTCGCTGTGTCACGAAGACTTCTCAATTAGTGGTCGCCCTCACCACACTCGAGACTCTGGCTGCCAAACAGATGATTTCCTCATAGCATGTAAGTTCCTTTGAATGTTTCCTCATATCATTCCTTCCCATTTGTCCACCAGGTTGTTAAAAGAACTACCCACGAACAACAACACATTCGATTTCCTAATAAAATCTCATCTAAATATCCTATCACTGGATAATTTCATGTCAACCTTTTACTCTTGCTATATGTTGGAAAACAACCATCTGTTGGCAACACCAACATCAAACAACCATCCGCCATTGTAGAGTACAGTGAACCCACGCTATTCGCGGGGGCTACCAACTGTAAGTCCTGATGCGAAAAGAAAAATACAGTAGTTCGATATATTTATTGACTGTGGTCGGTAACAGACAAAGAATAATCAGGAAAGCATCAAAACCCCGAATCTAGCACGGACACAGTCGTGAACCCAAGTTACATCAGCAACTCGATTCAGTAGTTCAATTATTTAACACAAATAAGCCACCTTCAAATAGACTCATAGCTAGCATATGAGTCTGAATAACACACGAGCACAAATTGACACTATGTCATGCAAACAAATATGCATACGAACCCGTGATACAAACGGTGTTAAGTCATGAAACTCATCTTTCAGCATGTACACACAATCATAAATGTTGACAAAGTAGACTACAATTAGTCGCTGCATCATGAGAAAAGCAAAGACATACTTGCAGTTTCACGTTGTTCAGAAGGTACATTCAGGGACCGCCAACAGAAAATGAAAAAAAAAAACGCCACACCACATGATTAAACTAAAAAATATCATACCACAAGATGGGGCCAAAGTAACACTCGTATTGCTTTGACCTGAACACAAAAAAGTGAGCTTTTCAGTGAATAAAGTAAAAACAAAAAATAAAATCTGCAGACATTTGCAAGCGCCCAACCGTGAATATGCAGGGTTCACTGTAGATCGAGCACTGTGAAATCCAAATGGTAGTCAAGTAATCAAGTGACGTCGATCAACCCTGTGTCCCCACTGTATTCTATGCAGGTACAGCTGCTCCTTCCAGGAGGCGCATCAGAGCTCAACGAGGCCATCAGGGAATCCCAGCATCTCTTTCCCACTCAACGGGCAACATTTCTTCCCTTGGTGACCAGTCTGACTCGACATACACAAGTACCACAACCCACACTGGACGTTTGCGATCTCGTAGCCTCCCACGAGAAGGTGGACGCCTGATGGATAGTGATGAGGATGACGATGACAATTACGATGACGATGATGACGAGGATGAGGAATTGTCACCATACGAACCAGAGGATTTTATTCCACCCGGTCCGAGTCCGAGGCTGAAGATGATGATGATGAAGGATGAAGAAGAGAGCACCGATGACCAGGCGGCTCCTGAGTCACTGCAACTTGGAAGCCTAAAACGGTTGCAACGGTCTGGGGAAAGAGATCGAGGAGAAGGGAGCCCAGATCATTGCTGGATGGAGAGAGGCCGTTCTCGTTTGCCTCGCAAAGCTGACATGGGCAGTTGCGAGATCTCTTCGAGTTCCGATACATTTAGTAGCCCAATTCACTCTGTGTCTACAACAGGAGTGCTGAGTAGCCATGCAGACCACAAGGAAGACCATCAGTCCTCTAGTGGAAATTGGAGCGGTTCCAGTTCTACCTGCCCATCCCAAACCTCTGAAACCATCCCCCCGCCTTCTTCTCCACCACTTACGGGCTCGTCACATTGTGACTCGGAGCTGTCACTCAACACTGTTCCCAATGCCATGGATGAGGGGTTTTCACTGGATCCCACGTATCATTCTGAACTGAGACCCCAAGGACCAGGCCACCGGTCAAACTCATTCACGTCCTCAGCAACAGACCAGCTGGATGATGCAGGGGTCAGTACCGCCAGTGAGGGGGAATGGGCATATCCTCCAGACCAGGACCAGCTTGACCCAGACCTATATCATGACCAGACTCAAAACGTATGTCAAACCCACAGCTATAGCTCCAAAGAAGCTCTAGAAGACCAAACGTGTTTCAGTGAAAATACCAACAACACTGACAAAGACACTGGCTCTCCGTGCTCATCTGACACGGGGGGTTTATACACATCTGAGCAATTTGGCAAGAGTAATCAGAGACACTACATATATAATAACTATGCAGACCAGGGGACCGATTGTGTTCAATCCAAAATTGTGGCAGCACATCCCATTTCCCAAGGAGTTTACTCCTCAGCCTCGTCTGACTACAAAACAGGCACTATGACGCTGGGGAGGCCCTGTCGTCCACTGAGGAAACCCAAACTAAAACCACCTCCACCTATGCGAACGTCCTCCCTGAAAGAGGCTAATAGTAGTGTTGATGTTGGAACAGACACACAAGTAGATCAAGACCAACCAAAGATGGTGAATGAACAAGACCTGCCACTGTCTTCCACAGATATGAAGTTGGAACTCGAACTTGGGGGCATTCCAGAACCTTTAGAAGCGTCTTGTCTTGTGGCAGAGCCTATGGGAACTTGGGTTATGGGACTGGGAGAAACTGTGGATCTAGTGGAGCCCATGTCCTTCAGCTCAGCAGATACACACTCGTTTAAGGATGAAGGAGCTGTGCAATCTGACTATGCAGACCTTTGGCTTCACAATACAGAGATGAAGTCCAACAATTGTGAGTACAAATCCCTCTCTAACTCCAGCACGGCGACAGACACAACTGTCATGGATTGTATCAAGTCACCGGACAGCTCATCCTCCACTGACACACAATCGCAGACTCTTTCCCAGTCTTCTGAGATGCGAGCTGCTAGTCCACCCCACCTGCCTGGAGAATTCAAACTTGGGTCACCGGAGAAGTTGGCTGGTCTGGCATCACCATCCAGTGGTTATTCAAGTCAATCAGAAACACCGACCTCTACTGTGCCCTCCACCTCAGCAGCGTTCTTTCCAGGCCCGATGTCCCCTTCAACGGGCAAAAGAAAGCCCAAAGTGCCAGAGAGAAAGTCCTCTCTTTCATCCTCGCAACACCTTCCGAGAGACGGACCTTCAATTGCCTCCAATTACAAGAGAGACCCAGATTTCCCACCGCCACCTTCTCAGCTTGATCTTAATATTATTCACGGTGGCTATGTCAGACACACGCTTTCACACAGAACGCAACACCTGCACACACTTCACCACAGCAAACACAGAGTAGCAAACGTTATTCCCACTGGAACAAAGCTGTCGGTCCCTGAGACATTAAATAGCAACCCTCCACCGTGTGCAAACACTGCTGCTTTGATTCCTAGCTCTCATATGTTGACCATAGCTCCATCAATTTTACGTTCAGTGCAGCTTCACTCTGTCAGTAAATCTAGTAATAATGTGACCAGCTCAGGCCTGGAATCTGCCAGTGGAGCAGCAACTGTTACCAAACCCAAATGTTCGACTAGCGCCGCAACTCTAGCCCCACCCCCAATGAACACTAGGCCACTTCCTCCTCGGCGACCACCTCCCAGGCCTCCATCGCAGGACCACAACACCTCCCCTGATCACTCTCAGCCAACTCCCCCTGGACGTCACCCCGATGGGCCTCCTTCGTATGAAAGCCTACTACTCAGACAAGATCGGTACGGGCCCGGAACTTTCTGGTCGATGACAGCGTTCAGGACTCGTATCGACCCATTTTCAGAACTCTCTGATGACAGCTCGCCTTTGCATCGGCCAGTGCCACGTGCTCCTCACCCTTCGCCAGTGGATCTACACACACATATCCGCTCACACACAGAATTTAGAGGGCTGACACATTCAGCTCACACACACCCAGAGTTTCGGATCTTGGGGGAGCGTTCTTTTTCCCAAGATGATGATGATGAGGAGGAAGATGAGGAAGAAGAAGAAACAGTAAAAGAATCACAGAGGGCCACATGTCACAGGGTGGGCATGCGAACAGATCACCCTCCCCCTCCAGCCTATGAGTTTGCCGGAGGATTCCACCTGGACTCAGGGCCCTGGACTAGTCCAGTCAAAGTGCCTGGTACCACAGTGGAGACATCGCACCCTTACCTAATCAGCGATGCCAGGAGGATAAGACAAGTGGTGCAGGATGAACAGGAAGAGACATCAGGTGCTACCAGAAGTGCCCATCACCTGCTGCCACACGACAATAAAGACGACTCCACCACTCCTGACACAGAAGACTATTTCAGTAAAGGTAAGTTCGTGTGCATTTTAACCTACATTATCAGACATAGATCATGTGTGATAGAAATGTTTTCTGTTGCAGATTCCACACCCACTGACAACTCACTTTCCCCTTTGACGGATGACGCCAAAGTTGATGACGATATCACAACATCACCCAACAAGTCCAGAACCACTGAGGATTTGTTTGCCATGATACACAGGTGCTGTAAATTTACCACGGCATACTTACTGTAGAATTCATTCGATTGAGAGCACCGGTTCATAAACCGCACATATGACACATCCAAATTTGAAGAGTGTGCTGCCCCTTATGGCGCACCAGCCTTAACCTGACAGTCCACACCATATGCATTAGAGGTGTGTGTACCTGGACTGATGAGACAGTTGGGGACGGTTGATTGTTCTCGGTGTGTGTTGACTTGTGGAGCTGGTATTGACCTATGACCATGTCAAGGTGTCCTTGAGCCTGAAATGGAACCGCCCGTTGCTCCTGATGCTGCTTCATCAGTCGGTGAATAACGGGACAGAAGTAAAGCGCTTTGAGTACCTTCAAGGTTGAGAAGCGTAACAGAAGGGAAAGCTCATTCATGTCAATATAATATAGTGTGTTTATTCTTTGACTGGTATACGTATAATTTTTTTTTGTCAGTTTGTTCATTGTGGTGTTACACGAAAAGCACGTTCAGATCTTGATGCAGACAGTATTCACCCAGCTGTCTAAATCTTGGTTGTGACTTTTTCCATTCAGATCCAAGAGAAAGGTCCTGGGCCGTAAAGATTCGGGAGACTTAAATGTGAAGTCTCGTCTCTGCACCACAGCACCAGTGAACCCTGACAGTGTCGTCACCAATGCCATTATGCCACCACCCCCTCCACTCAACCCCCCAGCCACCATAGCCACTGCTTCCGGGTCACAACGTGTCCCTGTTCCAATCTATCGCAGCGCCAAGAAATCCAGTACATCCAATGAAGAGTTTAAACTCCTCTTGCTTAAGAAAGGCAGCCGATCTGATTCCAGTTACCGCATGTCAGCCACAGAAATTCTGAAGAGCCCTATAACTCCAAAGAGCCACGGGGAATCCATTCCGGAAGGCCCCATTGGCCAAGCCGAAGAGACCCCCGCAGTGCACCAGGAGCCGCCACTCTCCAACTTGGACCCAATCCAGATACCAGGCCTCTTTCCCAGGGCCAACTCTGAGAGCTTCACCCCCAAAATCCTGCCTATGACCGCTGCATCTCGACAGGGACGATCTCGGGTCCCACCAGTAGCCAACAGTAGTCGCTATAGTACTCGTAGCCGCCTCTACACTGCTCCCATGCAAGCCATTTCTGAAGGGGAAACAGAGAATTCAGACGGAAGTCCCCATGACGACAGATCTTCGTAGAATTTGTTGACATATATACTCTTTTTGGAAATGGCCCTCTTACTACTTTTATAATATTGGGTGCGTCCTGATGCCTTTTATCGAACGGACGCCAAAATCAAACTGTTGCGAAAATGTATTCGGAACTGTCGAGTTTCAGATGTTGTGAGGAACACAATGACAAAGGGTCATCTACAAAAAAAAGGTTTACCTTCAAACCATATGAAAAGGATAGCTCCTTGGTAGATAAAATATCTATTTTGATTGAACTCTCTTTTATATACGTTTAAAAAAAAGGAAATTAAGTCGCAAAAGAAAGAAAAGACATGACATTTTGTGAAAGAACTGCATGTACAAGCACATGCAATGTTCACTGCTATTTGTACTTCCTGTCTTGTTTGGTGTGGGTGTGTGTGCTGTTGAGGAACTGCTTTCTTTTGAAATTAAAATTAAAATTTAATTTAAAAAAAATATATATATACAGTATATATAATGCTCTTCCAACTGTTGGTGCCCAAGCAGTAACCAGACTTTGCAGTGAAGCGCATTATAAATATTCCTGCCGACAAGCAAAGTTTATCTTGTGCGTAGGTTACAAAACGGTCCCAACACAAAACCAAGTTGTTATTTCTGTCGGCAGACTTGGGATCAGGAGCATAGCATAAAAGACGACCACATAGTTCTTTACAGAAACCATATCATAAAATTTAATATGATGCATGTTTTTTTGTAAAACGTCTCCAAACATGATGCTAAAGTTTCATCGTGTTGCATGACCCGAATGGAAACATCCCCCTAGTTTCTCAACTGTCTGAACATTTTGTGGTTCCTTCGTATCATACGGAAAACGATCCTGTGAAATGTTTTAGCGACTGATTTATTTATAAAACACTTCCATTGATCCAATTTAATGTTTTGTTTTTTTCTGGGATTTTAAGTAGTAGACGGGGTCCATTTGTGGAAGACTATGGGACAATCGCAGTGGCCTTTCTTTGCTAGATTTGCTTGTGTTCAGTGTGATTGACTCTACATGGACCCTGGCCAGAAATATATTTGAAATGAAACTTCAAACCATGTCATGCTATTGTAACTTGAAGTAGAAAATTAGCATTTGGAGGCGATTTTAAAGGCACCATTCAGTTCAAATGGTGAAAAGTACTTTAGAGGGTCCTAAATCGTGTTGTCCAGAGAGTCATTTGCGAAGCTTTCCAATAAACGACCTCTCTTTTGCACTTGATAATTCTTCAAGAATATTCAAAAGAAGTTATATCTTATAATAAAATTCCATATGTCTATTTGTATTGAATATAAAGTCATATCTATATAAAACAATGAGAGGACATTTTTAACAAGAGTGTAGCAAAGAAGAACAGGTCTCACTGACATGACATACAATTCTTAACAATGAAAACTGTTCTCTCCTCGTTGCCTATCCTTCATTTGCACTGACCCAGTAGCACCAGACAGGTGAGAGCTCAATGCGCCATTTTATCTAACTTGACAAATATTATACAAGTTGAACATCCTCCCCAAGATTTAAACTTTGGACACCATTTACATACCAAGGTTACCTTCCTTTTCCAATTATAGTGGAGCAGTACATTTAGAGAATCAATGAGAGCAGTTATTCAAATGTTTTACATCAAGTGCCACCTAAAAATTTACTTAGCCCCCTCAAGTACCATCGTCATGACCAACATTAATCCTTCCGTGCATCCTGTAACCTGATAACACGATAAGCTGTCCATTATAGTAACCATCCCTGAAAGTGTTCAAATATGGCCCAAGTGTTCATTATCAAGTATCAAAGTATTGCACATGGGGCTCTAAACTGTTTTATTTTGATATTTGGGGGGGGGGGCATTTACATCTCAATCTATTTTGTTTTTAAACAATGTCGAGCATTTGGTTCATTGGTAATTGTAAGATATTTTTTCTTCCCCTTAACAAAATTAAAATGTGCATTTACAACAGTAAAAGTACTTCCATTTCTCAGAATGAGTAGCAAATTTTATGCTCTCCTTCGCTTCCTGAAGTAACGCCAGAATAGAAAGGAGCTGATGTTAGCAGTGCTCATCAGCCATCTTATCTGCCTCATAACCGAGTCTTGAATATTTATTCAGCAAACGTAGACACACTAATTTCCGTGGCTTGTTGCAAAATTTGAGGGATGGGTGGCTCTCCCCTAAATGTGATATCATATTGGTTGTATTGCCTCCTCCAGAAGCCACTTTTCAAACGAATGTTATGCATGTCCCTCCTCTACCATGCTGCGGTACCTGAACATTTCCTTAAACAGACACATTTTTTGTCAAGGGGAAAGGTCATCGGGCTCATGCACTGACTGCTCACACCAACAATGAGAGGCCGAGGTGTCGTGTCGCTTTGCCTGCAGTGACGTGGTTTTGAAAATGTGACATTTTAAAACCTTGATATACCTTGAAACCGGTAATTGGGCCATGCCTCTTGTGAACCATTGATACATTATGCACAATTTGCACATTTACGCTGCACTTAAATATAGAACATAAAAAAACTACTTGTTGGTTCAATTCAAATGTATTGCACATAAAAGCAGACCTAAAAAAACGAAGAAACAATTGCTAAAAATCAAATGAATTCAACCTCACAGTGAAATACAACTGAAGTGAACTAGTGATGTGATTCTTTCTTGCACCACTAGAGGGAGATAACAGCTTGATCTCTCACCTGCCTATCACAGCAAACGTTACCCACATTCAGAGACCGCACTTCAATCAAAACCATTCACTGTATTCTGTGAATACTTCGCCAAACATTTTGTTGTTTTCCTGTAAATGCTGGATAGATAGATAGATAGATAGATAGATAGATAGATAGATAGATAGATAGATAGATAGATAGATAGATAGATAGATAGATAGATAGATAGATAGATAGATAGATAGATAGATAGATAGATAGATAGATAGATAGATAGATAGATAGATAGATAGATAGATAGATAGATAGAGATAGAGATAGAGATAGAGATAGAGATAGAGATAGATAGTAGACCAACACATGTTCAGCAAACCTGAACTACAGAAGTGACACTGTGTAACTTGGAGTGAGTAAAAAGCTGTGAATTGCGCAAATTTTACATTCATGACACTCACATGGCTTCATGGCACTTGTTCTTGACCATTGTTTTATTTGTTGTGTTTTCTATCACATGCAATAAGACACAAATGAAAAAAGAAGGGAAAAAAAACGACTCCACCATATGTGTATTTTTTAATCTGAGGGATGTCTCCAAATGAGAAAAGAATTTGTATTTTCTGTTCTAATGTCAAGTTCAATAGTGTGTTCAATAGATGTACAAACTGTCTGGCTAATTCTGTTCTGTATAGTTGTGATCACAACAGGGGTTTATCTTGTACTGTATATCTTACTCACTGGACAATCATATGTTTTAAGAGACTGAAAAGAAAATTCTATCGAGAAATCAGAACACTTGTGGTGCTGGGTCCTAGACTTGCTTGAGCCGCAAAAGTTGGTCTGGGAGATATTTTTACTTTCAATTGGAAAAGGACAGCTTGAAAAATAAATGAGTGACCGTAAAAGGCTCAAAAGTGACTTGTAAAATAGTCATTCTACTTTTGTTATTCTTAAAACTTGAATTCCCATTTAATATTGTAGGCAATGGATGTGAATGGGTTATTTCTCCGTCACTTGAAGAATGCAATGTGAAGATTCTATTTTAAAACTTGGGAAAAAAACAAACAAACAAAAGAACACATAAAGCTTTGAAGATTTGTCAGGTGTGTTCGTTTTCGACGAGTTTGTATTATTTCTCAATTCAGTGGGTACATGACACTATTGGCTCAGTAAAACAAGAAAGTGGGGTTACCATTCAAAATCAATGTAAACTCTTATTTATAAAACGAAAAAGTCTCATTTTATTTGGGAAAGCAGCAAAACCAAGATTCTTAAATTCATGACGAAATTGGTTCAAGTGTTTTAATGTTTGCATTCAATTTTGCTGTAATGAGCTATGACAGACACTGGACATTTTTTTCAAAGGTGTACAGTATGGAATAGCACTAAACAGAGTTTAAACATTTCAAATATATGTGAGACAGTAACTGTCTATTTAAAAGAAGCTCCAAGTTTAAAGGACATGACAGATTTGAATCGTTTTTGTATTTTTGTATAAACTTGTAAATACATTTTTAAAAGAAAACAATGTTGAAATTCTTTCTTTTGTAAAATAACCAAATAAAAGAATGAAAGCAAACAATTTGTCGGATTAATTCCAATCGACTGTTGTTGTTGTTTGTTTTTTTTAGAACAGTCATGGGCTAGATGAAGAAAGTGAACACAAAGATGAAAGAAGAAATGCAAAAAGAGAAGAGAATAGCGATCCCTACCATTTATACTACACAAATTCCCCACAAAGTCTCTTTACACATGTCAGAGGCCTGGGGTTCGGTATCTGATAATAAACTACTCAAGTACAGTTATTCAGTATTTGTGCTTCATTTTCATCCAAGCATTGTTAAATTCTATTAAAAACGCTGAATCACAAGTGCACCAAAATAATATCAACACTAGATGGAAGCATAAACCCACTGTATGATATACCCTGACAGCGGTACAAAACCACACCGCCGCTGTTTTCAAGGTTGCACTAGTACAAATGCTACTGCCAGTGATGGGAAGTAACGAGATACAAATACCGCACTTAGATAAGTCCTCGTGTATCTATACTCCAATTGGACGTGTGTTTTTCTGAGGATTTACGCTCAATTAACTTCATTTGAAAACAGAGACTTGGAGTCAAAATGGGCTCCTTAATTAATCTCACCCTTTCTCAGGTGACGACACGACATCCACTGAGAGACGTCACGTCAACTGCAGTTCGAGATTTTGATTGATTGAATGAGGTGTTAGAGGCTGAAATACAAATCGTTTTTTACCAGTGTCACGCCTCCCAAGCAGCAACGCCAATTTGTGCCTCTGGAGTTGGGAGGCACAAACAGACCAAAAATTAAAGAAACTCACCAATTTATTTTGTTAAGTGTATTTGAAACGTTGGTCTTCTAGCCACTCACTATCGCCAATGTGCAGCCGGGCGTGTTATTTGGTAACTGGTATTTAATTGGTGACTTCATTATGCTACAATTCGAGAAGCTATCAATTCATAGGGGGATTTTAAAAAAGCATGGGGAGCTCTTCATAACTAATATTTCTCCGATAGCAAGAAAAAAAAATTACAAAAAGGTTGAAATATAAATGCAACTGTCGTACTCACGCAAATGATTACATGTGTAGACTGCGACAGCCGTGTTTAGCTCTGCAAACTTGCTCTGACCGACCAGAGGCTGGGCGACTTGCTGTGATCGTTTGCTATGTGATTGGCTCCCCAAATAATGAAGGTCCTTCATGTCCCACGGCTCAGCACGACTGATTCTGAAGGCCATGGACAGATTACATTGACAGAGCAACACGGACGCTGAAATGTGATTGAACATCAACGATAATATCCACTTGCACGAACTGGAGGCAGTGCGGCAAAGAGAAACACTTAAAAACAAAAAAGGAGAATAGACTGTTGGGAATAAATTAATACAACCTTGTGGAACAAGTACGTAAATTTAGGTTGTAAATTTACAATGCTCAGAGTATGATGGATGGGGAGGATTACGTTGTGGCCGTAACAGGTGAAAAAGAATCCCGCAAGGTCAATGTATTCTTTCCAAGTATTGTATCCTGCACCTGAATTTGTCTAAGCTACTACTAAAAATGCATGACTCATAACGTGACTGGTAAACAAATAGCCGATACTTTTCCATTTGACAGGCTGAAAATTTTGTTTCAGAGGTGTATTCATTCAAATATTGAAGAGGATGTTTTTCCTCAACTCTACTGTCAACTACGTACTACAATATGATATTTGGAACAAGACTTAATTAAGCAATGTATCAATTATTTGTATCCCTCGTTCACCCCTACAGCCAGAACACACAATCCCCACCACGCGGCAGTGCTCTTTGATATTTCGGTGTAAGAATTCATTATTGACGAAGTAGGCGTGTAGTAGCCAATTTTTCAGTACGGTGGCGGGGGCCCTAAGGGAGAACAAGAAAATGAATGGGGGAAATTCTGCATCATAAAAATGTTTTTTGTCAAGTCGTGATGAACAAACGCTGATTGTTTTTCTTCAATCTTTGAACTTTTCAAACGGTAGAGTCAGCAACATTTTAGACAACAAATGACTGGATTTCTCCCCCAACAAATGTACATTTTCCAACAAACATTACATCCAGATTTTTTTGTGCTTTGTGCTGTGTGTGCGCGCATGTCATCTTGCAGACAAGGAACTTTTGAAGTGAGTTGAGGGGCCTGTTTTAGACAAAAGTCGCGACCGGCCCCCATTTTATGGCACCTGTGGGCAATTTCAATCCTGTATTGGTGGCAGGGCTGTGTTCCGATCTGTAAAAAAAAAAAAGGTTGGGGCTCAGTGATGTTCTTGGCCTCAGGTCACAAAAAGTAAAACAATGTCAAGTGCAAATGTTTAATTGTGTGAATGCATATCAAACATACATAAGCATTTTTTGAGCGGAGAGTAAAAAGTTTATATGTACACACAAGATGCTGCAGGGCATTAAATGACAAGGCCTTTCATATTTACATACTTTAGTTGGGTTGTATGGTAGCTCCTCTATGATGTAGAATAAACACAAACAACACTGTAAAAGATCCTCTAAGAAGCTACTAAAACCTGAGTTTCACGTTAAAGCCAGAATGGTTTCAAGTATGAACTGGTTACCACAATGGAGAGCAACAATGTGGAACGGGGGGCGATGGAAAATACTTTGAAAGGTGTTCTGAAGCCTAAAAAGCAAAACGGCTAATGGCAAATCAGTAATTAGTCTGACACTAGAAGTAATGGTGTCGTTTTTGACAGAAAAATGCAAACACTTACATTTGATGGGCTTTTCTCACAGCATTAGATCGGTCGCAACGCAACTGTTCTTGTTGCCATAGAAGAGGTTTCACCTTTCAGCCAAGCAGGCTTCATTCATCACTTTGTGCACAATGGCTGTGAAAAGAAATAGCAGCTCCTGATTGGGTGTTCGTGTGCAAAACCAAATATTTGCGGTTGGTTTGACTCTTTTAGGATGTAAAAGAGTAAAGCTGCCTCATTTAAGTCTTTTAAGATGGCTTGGAGAGGCCTCTGCTTAACAACAACCATCGTTTGGGTGGAATAGGAGCGTCTCAGCCAAAGCAAAAAATTACCGCCACGAAGACTCCAAACAACACAAACACATCTTATGTTGTGTTAAATTATGTCAACCTAAATTGCAACAGGACTTTGACCAAAGCCCAATTAAACTTAGCGCGCAAAATATCCTCTCATTTCGACTTATCTGGAAGATGGATTTCCACACCATCTGTTCAGCGAGAGCTTTACTATCTAGCCAATGTGCAAAACACCTAAGACCACCAGAACAGACCGGTTGCAACCAATGTAATGCCTTGAGAGTCCAATAACCTGGATGAATGAGAATATCCAAAGGCTTGTTACACTTTATTACAAAACAAAATGAGTAAGAAACTTTTGGCATCATTGAACAAACCTCCCTTTGTGCTGGGAACACTTTTTGCACAGCAGTTTGGCAGTGCATTACGTTGCCTTTATTTCAATGTCAATACTTGCAAGGTTCCAGTCATCATGTTTCAGGAGCGTGCAACTGATAATACGAAGGTCAAACTCAAGGTAAAAGCGTTGAGCTCATGGAACAGAGACAAGTAACACATTTTCTGCAATTCCAGCCGGAGTGCAAGATCTTCCTCAAAAACGATGGATTCATTATTTTGCAATGTTGGTCGGTAATTTGAAACAACCTCGCCCCCCCTTAAGACATTCGGGCATTTCGGCCTCACGTCTCATACACATGACTAGGGCGGTACCTTTATTTGACGACTAATGACAGTCGAAGAAGCAATCAGTCAGAAATGTTATTGCATTGGTAAGCGAACATCACAGTAGTGTGCTCGCTGTCAGTGTAAAAATGGTGAAACAGTAAAAGCTACAGTGTTTATCTGAGGTTGTGTGCGCTTCAAAGTAATTAATGTAATTAAATAATGGCCTGTTGTTGTTCACACTAAGGCAAAAAAGACTAATACAAAATCATGCCTCTGCTCGGATATTGGGTACTAACACTTCGGCTAAGGATCAATAAACGTACTGTTTTAATGTAAAGTAAATGTTTGGTAACATAAAAAAAACCATAAGGTCATGAGCAAACTTCCTCCTCTGAAACCAACACCATAGACCAAAAAGTTGATCTCAAACTTATATTTCTGATGATTTATCAGTTCAAACGGAATCTTTTTTTGTCAGCCAAGTCCTACATTTTTGAAACTGTGCAGGGGTGTCCAAACTTTTTCCTCTGATGATAGGAGGAAAAAAAAACAAACAACAAAAACAAGGATTCCACGGTCACTGAATTATCTCCAAATACGAGAATGTTACAAAGAGAAATTCTGTTCTCCATTTTGCTTCTACATCCAGCCTTGAGATATGAACACGCTTGAGACTAAAATCATTTTTCCCCGTTGAAATGAATGGATATGCTTTTAATCCGTACCAGCCTTCCTAAAAGCTGACCTTTTTTTTTAAAGTGTTTTTGGTATGAAATACACTAATATAAAATATTTTAAAAATAAACAGTTAAGACATTATTCAATAGCATCGAAAGAAGTTAACATGTTTCATGGGAAACTGCGCTACACCTTCTGATGTGCACGCCTTGGCCACCCGCAGGCAGAGGATAAGAAATATATGCCGGCGGAGTATTGTCAGATGGTCTATCGAGATGCTTGTGGTCAAATGCCTTTTGCCTTCAGGTGTCCAACACTGCAATGTTTTTGTCATAGTTTGTGAACACTTAGCTCCACACACTTAACTACGGCACAGCTTTGTGGTTGTTTGAAATAAAACACAACATTTAATTTGATGGTAAGCCTCAACTGGGAGTGGCATTCAACAGCTTGAAGCTACTTTTTTGGGAAGAATTGTTTATTATCTACCAAATCGCTGCTCGTTGTGGAGCTGAGTTCACTGCCACCATACAGCGGTCACATCTCAAATTTTTGCTGACAGGCCAAAGCAAAAAAAACAAACAAACAAAAACACAACAAATAAACCCTAATAATAATAATAATAATAATGATGTCAAATGATGACAAGTCAAAGCAAATATATATATATATATATAATAATGATGGCTCATATCCCCCAAAACGTCGCAAGATGGGTTATGGGGCATCACTGTAGCAACACAACAAGGAGCAGCAATCTTGGTGGATTTTTCTAAGAAACATGTTATATGCACTTCAAGCTCTAAAATCCCTCATAAGAGTTTCTTTCATTTACGAGAAAACAATTGCTGGCTGAAATACATGACTTATTCTACTACCGACATTGCTCTTCGCAAGAATAATGTTTGATTGGCGCGATTTAAAGTGAGTTTTTTAGGGCACCGTGTTCTCCAAAAGGGCCATTTTCCTACGCAAAAAGCTCAATTTCTTCAGATTTCTGGCTGTATTGTGCTCAGATTAAAGCGGCCTTTCCAAGGGCTCACTTTTGACAGATTTTCATTTTTTTTGGAAATGCCGTCACGTTGCGCATCACTTTCCTTGTGTCTTGACATAAGACGTGTTTGTTGTTAGTGATGTCGCAACCCGCCACTTTCCATGCTGCCCCTCTACTCTTTCGGTTATTTTTAGCATGTTGTGCGGGCCTCTAGAAAATGGACGGTAGGCCGCAAATTTCCCCCCGGCTCTAGTTTGGACACCCCTGCAGTGTCAGTTCATGTATTTGTCTTCATCGTCATTTTCATAATCTTGAAAGTCTGGGAAAAAAAAACCAAAGGTGTTGATTGACAATAGCCTGCAGACTTCTAAAATTCCCCAAAATGTCCATACATTATCTACAGTCCATAAAACAGCGCACAGAGAGGTGTTCTGATGGTTTCCGTCAGTGCTTCCCCTCCTGGATGGATACTTGTGTTTTTGCTTGTGAGAAGAGAGCATATCGGTCCTTTCATTGTTTGGTCTGTTTCAGCTTCTCGATGTGATGACAAAGTTTGAGCGCGGGTCCCAGCTTGAGTCCCATGTACTTCATAATGACGTCACTGCGCAGCAGCATCAGAGCCTTGCCATCAATTTCCTGCAGGGAGAGCAACACACATGTTAGCAGGCAACTGGATGACAAGCGCTTCAACCCCAGGCTCCAAACAACGTTGACTGAAAAGGCGGTGCTGGCTATACATTCCAGACTGCGTGGATTCGAGCAAAGGAAGTGGCTGGCTTGAGGGTGGTCGCCTCCACCCCGAGAAGCTCTGGCCTCTTAAAAACTGTCATTCGATCAACACTATTTGTAGCTACCTTTAGAGGTGTGCAATATGGACAAAATGTAACGGGTACAGGTAATTTCCTATCCTGAGAATGATAGATTTTCCAATTTTAGTATTTTTACTAAGAATTTGAATGAATAATGAATAACATGTAATCTATAGTTATGTAATCATAATTTGAATGAAGAGTGAAGTAAAGGACACGCGTGGCTGAGAGAACGTTATTCTGTGGGAATTATAACATCTCATATGCGCAATAAAATGCAACGTCTCCAAGTGTATATTGATATTGATTGATAAGGTTTATATGCATGCTTGGTGTACATTATTAGTGTTAAGATTCGTTCCACTCAACACTCTCTCATGCATTCCCAATCCAACTCTGTCAAAACTTTGACAGAAGTGAGTTTTTTTGTTTGTGTTTTTAAAGTCATCACTTCATGGCAAAGAAAATAATGATATTACCAGACATTGTCATTTAAGGTCAAAGGGCATCATGCATAAATCTAATTTCAATGTTGCTGATACATATGGCCTAATTCTGAAGGGAAATTCATCAGATCTTGTTTTTTTGTATTTGACTGTTGTAAAGTTGAACAAATTGTGAAGGAATACATTCTCCTTGAGTGTTTAACTAACTTTTGTAAAGTAATCCGCATTTCTACCTGTAATTTATATTTCTGTTTTAAGAGTTAGAGGACCAAAACAGAAGCAATTTTGTTCATGATAGCCGTATATATTTTTTTTAATTGTCCAATTAATTGCTTTTTCTGACGAATACCAGAAATAAATTGCATGACCTAAAAAAAATATATATATATATATATATAATATAAACAAAACAAAACAACAGGGGATGGCCCAATGAATAAATGAAGTAAACAAGTTGGAATTGATAGAACCAAAATACTCACGTGCTTCCGAAACAGCTCCACGTGTGGACCAAGGGTGTGTGGGTCAGCATCTTGGACAAACCGGATCACGTCATCCACTGACCAGGAAGACGCATCGTTCCCTGAACTCTCTTTGTCTTGTGTCGCGTGCTCTGGGCCTGTTGTTGAACTAGCTGCTGAGGAAAGAAGACAACGATCATGCTTGCAAAATTTCAGGCTTCTCACAAAAAGTATACACACATACATGTACATAATGGCAGGCTTTAGTTATAGCGTTGAGGGCCCCCGCATGGTTGCCATATTGGCCAAACGTGCCTTTGATTTTGAATAAATCGCCAATGGTGTCACCGGCAAAGGATCCCCATTCCACTACACTTCTTTCTCAATACTTCACTATGGGAACCGCATGTGTAGGGATCTTCCGCTCACCTTTTCTGCGTCTTACATGGCGATGGGAAGCAAAAATATCTCATTTGTACTCATCACACCAAAGGACAGATTTCCACTGGTCTAATGTCCATTGTCTGTGTTCCTTGGCCCATGCTAATTTCTTCGTCTTGTTGGTCTTCCTTAGAAGTACTTACTTTGCAGCAATTCGACCATAAAGTCCCGATTCACACGGTCTTCTCTTGACGGTTGATGTTGAGATGTGTGTGCTACTTGAACTTTGTGAGGCATTTAAGTGGGCTCCAATTTGCGGTGCTGTTGTTAAGTTGCGGTTTCTGAGACTGGTCATACAGATGAAGTTACCCTGTGCAACAGAGGTGACCCGAGATCTTCCTTTCCTGGGTCGGTCTTGATGAGTGCCAGTTTCATCATAACGTTTGATGGTCTCTGTTACTGAACCTGGGGATACTTTCAAAGCTCTTGAAATGTTTCGGACTGAATGACCTTCGCTTCTTAAAGCAATGATCGACTGTCGTTTTTCTTCGCTTAGTTGAGGAGTTTTTGCCATAATATAGATTCGAACAGCAGTCAAATATGGTTGCCAACTCTGTTTCACAACTCAAGCGAAGCTCTCAAACACAATTAAAAAGTCAAGAAATTCAAGCATTTAACTGTTGATAATGCGCAGCTGTGCTGTTAAATCCAGGTCATAAAACATCATCCGCATCATAAAGCTGACAAGAGCAAATACCATGATGTGCAAAGCTACCATCTGGGCAAAAGGGTGCTGAAGCACCTAAATCAGGGGTCGCCAACCTTTCTGAAGCTGAGAGCGACTTCTTCAGTCCTGATTATTGCGAACGACTACCGCTTTGGTACGCACATCTGACAGAACAAATGTCAAAACAATTATCCTTGTTCATCGATTCATGCTAGTCATTGTGGCAAAGATATTAATCATGTTAACAATTGCTCACCTACATCCACGCCAGTGATCACCTTCTATACCATTCCTAGAAAATCAACACGACCCCTCACCGTTGAGTTATTCTTCGTACGGGATCGCGGGTTACAAATGTCGTCTTTAGGGGCTACCCGGCGTCCGTGTGTAACCCACATCAAGAAAGACAAATCTTGAAAGCTAGTAAAATGCATGAGTAAGTTAAGACAGTTCAATTCTAATATTTGGTTAAATAATTATTTAATATACCGTATTTTCACGACTATAAGGCGCCATTAAAAGTCTTAAATTTTCTCCAAAATGGACAGGACGCCTTATGGTGCGGAGCGTCCTTTATATGCGCTGAGTTCCAAAATCTGACTGACAGCCGACACGCTGTTTATATAGAGAAAAGGCGGAAGTGACTGTGGCCAGGCATGCGGGAAAGAAGTCGGCCAATCAGGGAAGGGTGGGCGTGTATATATACATATATGGAGAGGGAGAGAGAGAGAGAGGACAGACAAGCTAGTCCGCCAATGGTGAAGGGTGGGTGTGTAAGTGGACGCCTCAAGCCAGTACCAACACTTGTATAGCGTGTTGGCAATGTGCATTGTTGCAAAACAACTCCGGTTTTGGTTTCTAAGAACCCCTGAAAATAAATTCGACAAAAAGACACGCCTACGAAGCTCAGTTCAAACTTAAAGCCACCGGTTATGCTTTTGGCATGCATGCCCATCTCACAGCAGCGGTGAAAAAACAAGTCAAGCAAATGAACTCTGAGCTTGCCGTTATTCCCGGAGGGTTGACTAAAGAACTCCAACCGCTGGACATTGGCATCAAGCGGGCGTTCAAAGTAAAGTTGCAAACGGCATGGGAACAATGGATGATCGGTGGCAAACACAACTTTACAAAGAGTGAGAGGCAGCGCTTGGCGAGTTACGCCACAATACGCAACAACGAGAGGGAACGCGGCGTTTTTGATGGATTACGGTACTTGCACAATTGTTCAATTCTTTCTACACACACGCGCGCTGCCACCATGTTTCGCTCTGTTCTTTACTTTCAAATGTGGGAAAGCTTCACACGAGAGAAATGTTGACTTTGCTGTTGCTACTCCTTCTTTCCGCTCGGCAATGCGTAGCAACTCACACTAGCATGTGATGCATTCAATGACAACTGAGATGTGCAGTCCCCTGCTTCTGATACGGAGGATGAGGACTTTGATGGATTTCTGGGTGATGATTGATCGAAAAACGTGAGAACATTGTACGATGGCTAAATAAAATACAGCCAAACTCAGTTCTGCTTTCGTTGCCTTTTTAAAAACGTGTTTTTATCTTATCTGTATGTCTTGGCATGCTACCGTATGCTTCAAGCTAACGTGTTAAGAGGGCGCGCATGCATGCCGTATGTTTAAGCTGGCGTATGTTTTACCACTGTAAAACTGCGGCCATTCGTACGGTGCGTCCTGTGTATGTGTAAAATACAGAAATGTCACCCATTAATGAGACTGCGGCCATTAGTACGATGCGTCGAATAGTCGTGAAAATACGGTAGTATGATAGAAAGGTCATTTGATTGCCAATCAATACACCGATACAAAGTAGTGTACTGTCCCTTTAAGAAGGCACTTGCCGCACCTGGCATCATATATATATATATATATATATATATATATATATATATATATATATATATATATGTGTGTGTGTGTGTGTGTGTGTGTGTGTGTGTGCGTGTGTGTGTGCGTGTGTGTGTGTATATGTGTGCATGGAGCAGAGAGCAGAGGAGACAAACAGAGTTAAATCCAAACGTCCTAAATGGTTGATGATTAACAAAGAACATATTTGATCAATCTATGAGCGTTTTGGTAAGTTGGAAAGTTTCATACCATAACTTTGTTGTGATGCTCCATGTGTGGATGCAATGTTACCATCGTAGCTGTGTGAGGATGATGCACACTAATTGCACTATTTTCTTCATTAGATTTATGTAGACATATTGATTTACTGTTTTTGTGACTTGTTGTGCAGGTCAGTTGTTTTTTGTTCTTTGGTATTTTTTGCGTTGGAACACACTAAACTCTGAAGAGAAATACTGGGACGCATTGAACTCTCTGAACAGAAGTGACGCATTTTTATATCACAATTGACATTGTCGTGATTCAGACATTTTTATTCTGGACTTTCAATGATAGAATCAAAAGAAGAGGAAAAAAACAGGGGGAAAAAAAACAATATTTGTGTGTCTTTGTGCATGTTAGTAATGTTTTTTGGGTGTGTTAATGTACACTGCGACCTAATCATCCTATCGGTTTCATTTTCACAAAAAGTATTTAAAAAATAAAATAAAGCAGGTACATCTTTAACCTATGGTGGTGCGTGACATGCGTTACCGGAAGTTGTTAGCGCTCAGCAGTCTGCAATTGCAGCTTGTGATCAGAGCTGTTGCGCCATATCTTTTATCGTTATCATTATTCTCATTCAGAGTTTGTTTCGTGTTCAATTCACCGAGGGCACAGGCAAAGAATAGGAATCTAGGGGGCCGAGGGAAGCACTTTAAAACGGTACGTGTGAGCTACAATAGTGAACAGGCTGCAAAAGTGCATCGCATGCCTCCGTGTCAGGCTGTTGTTCATCATGGCATGCGTGTGCATGTGCGGTAACAGGTTGATCGCGGGAGGTTGGTTGATCGAAAAGTCGATCTTCGATCCAAAAAGTTTGGGGACCCCTGGTTTAGACAATTAAAGACTAATGTAACCAAACTATAAAAAGCAAATAACACATCTGACTAGGTAGGGTGTGTTACACAAAAGAAATGACCTCTAATGCTACATTCAGGGTATTTACAAAATTGTGAGTAATTGTTTTGTTTACTTCAAGTAAAATGTTCTGTGATTGAAACTCCCTGCTCTCTGGCTTAACTCTATGTTACCCCACTTAACTCATTCACTCCCAAAGACGTATTTGGATGTCTTTTCAGATGCCACAGATCTCAGCTCCTCATTTTATATTGACTGTATTTCAAAAGGGCAATTAACTTTCAGAGTTAATTAAGTCCTAGAATTGACTCAGCAGCAAGATGGTGAAGGTGTACTAGCGATGAAGTTGACACATACAGGCACATTTGTGGCACCAGCACCAAATTACAAAAAAACGGCTGTTTTTATTTTAAATAAATTGTTACCCAATAATTGTATGAATATTTCTTCTAACTGTCGATCACAAACACACACACACACACACATACGTGTTTTGGTGCATTTTCAGGACGTCCGTTTGTTCACCCGACATATGGGTACATGCCTTTCCCGTGGTCCTACAGGCTCCAAAAAAATATGGTAACCATGAAAAAAAATCAGGAAGACAGCCATCTACTCAGATTTTGGCTAGGACGTAATTTTTTTTTGATTTATGACAAAACTACTACATATGAGGACATTGACAGGTTTTTGTGTATTATGGAGACAGTCACCTCAAACACACTACCATTTCATGTTTTTGTGAATTTTGAGCCCCCTGGATACACATCATTTTCAAGTATATATTACTTATGAAGACCAGCTAAGAGTAAAGTGTGTATTTTTAAATTGACTCATGTTACATACCAACAGTATATGTTAGGCACATGTGTCCAATTGTCATGCTCAGGCATGGGGAGAACTCTACAAAGGAAGGATGCCCAGATTCAAACATTCAAATATCAATTGCTGAACTGTGAGGCGAATGTGCCAAACAGTCATTATACCCGTCATCCCTCAAATATTCACATTAATAATACAAGATAGTAAAATAAGCTGTGAAGAAGAAGAGACGGTTAAATATGTGGTCAGTCCACTTTCTTATTTTTTAATTGCTGACAATATGAAATTATGAACACAGAAAACATGCCACCTCCTCTCCATGACACAAAGCACTGCAATAGATGAGGGTTGTTTGAACTGAAGAAGATTATGTCAAAATGTGAATACTGCGATGAAGAATTTTTAATGAATCTGGCCATATATTGTGCCATGTGTGTAGCAACTTCTTTAGCTACCGTTAGACAAAAGCAACTTTTCAAAAAGTATTGAAATTCTTGAAATAGGATGAATTCAAATGTTTTAGGGTTTTTCCAAAATATCACCTCAAACCTAATAAGCCTATCTTTTGTGAGAAGTTTGTATATCGTACGTACGTTTATATACAGCAGGAGTGTCCAAGGTCGGTCCTCAAGGGCCGCTGTCTTTTTGTTTTCCAGCTCTCCCAGGATGTTCTAATGCTGCATCAGAGCTGACTGATGAACTGATCATCTGAAACAGGTGTGATGCAGCCGGGAGAGCTGGAAAACAGGCACGACAGTGGCTCTCCAGGCCCAGATCGGAACATGCCTGATATACAGTATAATTTACATGTTCATACATCTTCAAGGATTTTCCAAATTGCTCTTGAAGATCATGAAACAACAAACGTGAAACACAGTATCCAACAACAAATATGAAATCCATAATTGACCATCCCACCCTAAATGCACCATTGCTATTGCTTTAGTTAACTTGAACTGAAATGTACTCAGGCGTGCTCGCATTTCAATGGACTAGCCATTCATTTCCCTTTTTAATGCAGTTATATCCTGTTGTGGATGTAGTTTTTGATGGACACCCAGCCTCTGTCGTTCAGAGCTGCTGGCTCTGCGTGGAGACAGGACTCACAGCTCGTTTTACCTGAAACTTTATGGCTTGTTATGAAATCAAACATATGTCGCTCAACAGCCTTCACTTCATAATCTGTCCACGTGCGTCTCTTATTCCCACCTGTAAAAGAAGGCATTATTTATTAAAAATGGAAAAATAAAATAATCAAAATAAGATATTCCAGGAAATAATGAGAATTTTGAAAATTTGAGAATTTTGAGAATTTATCTCTCATTCCATTCATGGTCTCCAGAGGGTTCAGTCAGGTCACTTGGTGTCTGGAACATAACATTACGGTGTCAAAATATTCAGCATTCTTCATTCTGACCAGTTAAGAAATGAATAAACATTAATTATCATTGAACATTGCTCACGGGAGAGTTTGGGATGAATATACCACACTATAGAAAGTTAACACTGTTCAGTTCTGTGGAACAGCAATATGGGGACATTCGAACACAGGCTCTCCAGAGTTAGGTTAAGACAAAAGTCATGTCACCTGAAACACACTCAGGTTTTTCAGGTCTGAAGAAATATGAGGACATGACGACTGAAATCATGGAGAGTCCATGTTTCTGATTTATAACTTCTCCTGTGTTTGTCAAAGAAAGCTGAAAACTCAAACCTAGTATATAATGATAAGACGTAGTAACCTGTTGTAAGGAAGAAGTGGATCTTCCACTCCTTTCTTGATCTTCAAAAGGTTTCATCAGGATCGGAACACTTGGTGTCTGCAACATAGCAACAGTGCAGTGTCAGAAATATTCAAATTTATTCATCCTGATTAGTTAATAAATGAATAAACATTGTTATTCATTGAACATCGCTCACAGGAGGGTTTGGGATTAATATAAGACACTATAGAAAGTTAACACTGTTCAGCTCTGTGTAACAGCAATATGGGGACATTCGAACACAGGCTCTCCAGAGTTAAGTCCAGACAAAAATCATATCACCTGAAACACACTCCGGTTTTTCAGGTCTAAAGAAATATGAGGACATGACGACTGAAATCATGGAGAGTCCATGTTTCTGATTTATAACTTCTTCTGTGTTTGTCAAAGAAAGCTGAAAACTCAAACCTAGTATATCATGACAAGAAGTAGTAACCTGTTGTAAGGATGAAGTGTATCTATCATTCCATTCATGGTCTCCAGAGGGTTCAGTCAGGTCACTTGGTGTCTGCAACATAACATTCCGGTGTCAAAATATTCAGCATTCTTCATTTTGACCAGTTAAGAAATGAATAAATATTAATTATCATTGAACATTGCTCACGGGAGAGTTTGGGATGAATATACCACACTATAGAAAGTTAACACTGTTCAGTTCTGTGGAACAGCAATATGGGGACATTCGAACACAGGCTCTCCAGAGTTAGGTTAAGACAAAAGTCATGTCACCTGAAACACACTCAGGTTTTTCAGGTCTGAAGAAATATGAGGACATGACGACTGAAATTATGGAGAGTCTATGTTTCTGACTTATAACTTCTCCTGTGTTTGTCAAAGAAAGCTGAAAACTCAAACCTAGTATATCATGATAAGAAGTAGTAACCTGTTGTAAGAATGAAGTGGATCTCTCATTCCATTCATGGTCTCCAGAGGGTTCAGTCAGGTCACTTGGTGTCTGGAACATAACATTACGGTGTCAAAATATTCAGCATTCTTCATTCTGACCAGTAAAGAAATGAATAAACATTAATTATCATTGAACATTGCTCACGGGAGAGTTTGGGATGAATATACCACACTATAGAAAGTTAACACTGTTCAGTTCTGTGGAACAGCAATATGGGGACATTCGAACACAGGCTCTCCAGAGTTAAGTCCAGACAAAAATCATATCACCTGAAACACACTCCGGTTTTTCAGGTCTAAAGAAATATGAGGACATGACGACTGAAATCATGGAGAGTCCATGTTTCTGATTTATAACTTCTTCTGTGTTTGTCAAAGAAAGCTGAAAACTCAAACCTAGTATATCATGACAAGAAGTAGTAACCTGTTGTAAGGATGAAGTGTATCTATCATTCCATTCATGGTCTCCAGAGGGTTCAGTCAGGTCACTTGGTGTCTGCAACATAACATTCCGGTGTCAAAATATTCAGCATTCTTCATTTTGACCAGTTAAGAAATGAATAAATATTAATTATCATTGAACATTGCTCACGGGAGAGTTCGGGATGAATATACCACACTATAGAAAGTTAACACTGTTCAGTTCTGTGGAACAGCAATATGGGGACATTCGAACACAGGCTCTCCAGAGTTAGGTTAAGACAAAAGTCATGTCACCTGAAACACACTAAGGTTTTTCAGGTCTGAAGAAATATGAGGACATGACGACTGAAATTATGGAGAGTCTATGTTTCTGACTTATAACTTCTCCTGTGTTTGTCAAAGAAAGCTGAAAACTCAAACCTAGTATATCATGATAAGAAGTAGTAACCTGTTGTAAGAATGAAGTGGATCTCTCATTCCATTCATGGTCTCCAGAGGGTTCAGTCAGGTCACTTGGTGTCTGGAACATAACATTACGGTGTCAAAATATTCAGCATTCTTCATTCTGACCAGTTAAGAAATGAATAAACATTAATTATCATTGAACATTGCTCACGGGAGAGTTTGGGATGAATATACCACACTATAGAAAGTTAACACTGTTCAGTTCTGTGGAACAGCAATATGGGGACATTCGAACACAGGCTCTCCAGAGTTAGGTTAAGACAAAAGTCATGTCACCTGAAACACACTCAGGTTTTTCAGGTCTGAAGAAATATGAGGACATGACGACTGAAATCATGGAGAGTCCATGTTTCTGATTTATAACTTCTCCTGTGTTTGTCAAAGAAAGCTGAAAACTCAAACCTAGTATATAATGATAAGACGTAGTAACCTGTTGTAAGGAAGAAGTGGATCTTCGTCTCCTTTCTTGATCTTCAAAAGGTTTCATCAGGATCGGAACACTTGGTGTCTGCAACATAGCAACAGTGCAGTGTCAGAAATATTCAAATTTATTCATCCTGATTAGTTAATAAATGAATAAACATTGTTATTCATTGAACATCGCTCACAGGAGGGTTTGGGATTAATATAAGACACTATAGAAAGTTAACACTGTTCAGCTCTGTGTAACAGCAATATGGGGACATTCGAACACAGGCTCTCCAGAGTTGAGTCCAGACAAAAATCATATCACCTGAAACACACTCCGGTTTTTCAGGTATAAAGAAATATGAGGACATGAAGACTGAAATCATGGAGAGTCCATGTTTCTGATTTATAACTTCTTCTGTGTTTGTCAAAGAAAGCTGAAAACTCAAACCTAGTATATCATGACAAGAAGTAGTAACCTGTTGTAAGGATGAAGTGTATCTATCATTCCATTCATGGTCTCCAGAGGGTTCAGTCAGGTCACTTGGTGTCTGCAACATAACATTACGGTGTCAAAATATTCAGCATTCTTCATTTTGACCAGTTAAGAAATTAATAAATATCAATTATCATTGAACATTGCTCACGGGAGAGTTTGGGATGAATATACCACACTATAGAAAGTTAACACTGTTCAGTTCTGTGGAACAGCAATATGGGGACATTCGAACACAGGCTCTCCAGAGTTAGGTTAAGACAAAAGTCATGTCACCTGAAACACACTCAGGTTTTTCAGGTCTGAAGAAATATGAGGACATGACGACTGAAATTATGGAGAGTCTATGTTTCTGACTTATAACTTCTCCTGTGTTTGTCAAAGAAAGCTGAAAACTCAAACCTAGTATATCATGATAAGAAGTAGTAACCTGTTGTAAGAATGAAGTGGATCTCTCACTCCATTCATGGTCTCCAGAGGGTTCAGTCAGGTCACTTGGTGTCTGCAACATAACATTACGGTGTCAAAATATTCAGCATTCTTCATTCTGACCAGTTAAGAAATGAATAAATATTAATTATCATTGAACATTGGTCACGGGAGAGTTTGGGATGAATATACCACACTATAGAAAGTTAACACTGTTCAGTTCTGTGGAACAGCAATATGGGGACATTCGAACACAGGCTCTCCAGAGTTAGGTTAAGACAAAAGTCATGTCACCTGAAACACACTCAGGTTTTTCAGGTCTGAAGAAATATGAGGACATGACGACTGAAATCATGGAGAGTCTATGTTTCTGACTTATAACTTCTCCTGTGTTTGTCAAAGAAAGCTGAAAACTCAAACCTAGTATATCATGATAAGAAGTAGTAACCTGTTGTAAGGATGAAGTGGATCTCTCACTCCATTCTTGTTCTCCAGAGGGTTCAGTCAGGTCACTTGGTGTCTGCAACATAACATTACGGTGTCAAAATGCTCAGCATTTTTCATTTTGACCAGTTAAGAAATGAATAAATATTAATTATCATTGAACATTGCTCAGGGGAGAGTTTGGGATGAATATACCACACTATAGAAAGTTAACACTGTTCAGTTCTGTGGTACAGCAATATGGGGACATTCGAACACAGGCTCTCCAGATGTTAGGTTAAGGCAAAAGTCATGTCACCTGAAACACACTCGGGTTTTTCAGGTCTAAAGAAATATGAGGACATGACGACTGAAATCATGGAGAGTCCATGTTTCTGATTTATAACTTCTCCTGTGTTTGTCAAAGAACATTGAAAATTCAAACCTAGTATATCATGATAGGAAGTAGTAACCTGTTGTAAGGATGAAGTGGATCTCTCACTCCATTCTTGGTTTCCAGAGGGTTCAGTCAGGTACCTGTCACTTGATGTCTGCAACATAACAACATTACGGTGTCAAAAGTTTCAGCATTCTTCATTCTGACCAGTTAAGAAATGAATACATATTAATTATCATTGAACATTGCTCACGGGAGAGTTTGGGATGAATATACCACACTATAGAAAGTTAACACTGTTCAGTTCTGTGGAACAGCAATATGGGGACATTCGAACACAGGCTCTCCAGAGTTAGGTTAAGACAAAAGTCATGTCACCTGAAACACACTCAGGTTTTTCAGGTCTGAAGAAATATGAGGACATGACGACTGAAATCATGGAGAGTCTATGTTTCTGATTTAGAACTTCTCCTGTGTTTGTCAAAGAAAGCTGAAAACTCAAACCTAGTATATCATGATAAGAAGTAGTAACCTGTTGAAAGGATGAAGTGGATCTCTCACTCCATTCATGGTCTCCAGAGGGTTCAGTCAGGTCACTTGGTGTCTGCAACATAACATTACGGTGTCAAAATATTCAGCATTCTTCATTCTGACCAGTTAAGAAATGAATAAATATTAATTATCATTGAACATTGCTCACAGGAGAGTATAGAAAGTTAACACTGTTCTTCTCTGTGGAACAGCAATATGGGGACATTTAGACACAGCCTCTCCAGAGTTAGGTTAAGACAAAAGTCATGACACCTGAAACACACTCAGGTTTTTCAGGTCTAAAGAAATATGAGGACATGACGACTGAAATCATGGAGAGTCCATGTTTCTGATTTATAACTTCTCCTGTGTTTGTCAAAGAAAGCTGAAAACTCAAACCTAGTATATCATGACAAGAAGTAGTAACCTGTTGTAAGGATGAAGTGTATCTATCATTCCATTCATGGTCTCCAGAGGGTTCAGTCAGGTCACTCGGTGTCTGCAACATAACATTACGGTGTCAAAATATTCAGCATTCTTCATTTTGACCAGTTAAGAAGTGAATAAATATTAATTATCATTGAACATTGCTCACGGGAGAGTTCGGGATGAATATACCACACTATAGAAAGTTAACACTGTTCAGTTCTGTGGAACAGCAATATGGGGACATTCGAACACAGGCTCTCCAGAGTTAGGTTAAGACAAAAGTCATGTCACCTGAAACACACTCAGGTTTTTCACGTCTGAAGAAATATGAGGACATGACGACTGAAATTATGGAGAGTCTATGTTTCTGACTTATAACTTCTCCTGTGTTTGTCAAAGAAAGCTGAAAACTCAAACCTAGTATATCATGATAAGAAGTAGTAACCTGTTGTAAGAATGAAGTGGATCTCTCATTCCATTCATGGTCTCCAGAGGGTTCAGTCAGGTCACTTGGTGTCTGCAACATAACATTACGGTGTCAAAATATTCAGCATTCTTCATTCTGACCAGTTAAGAAATGAATAAACATTAATTATCATTGAACATTGCTCACGGGAGAGTTTGGGATGAATATAACACACTATAGAAAGTTAACACTGTTCAGTTCTGTGGAACAGCAATATGGGGACATTCGAACACAGGCTCTCCAGAGTTAGGTTAAGACAAAAGTCATGTCACCTGAAACACACTCAGGTTTTTCAGGTCTCAAGAAATATGAGGACATGACGACTGAAATCATGGAGAGTCTGTTTCTGACTTATAACTTCTCCTGTGTTTGTCAAAGAAAGCTGAAAACTCAAACCTAGTATATCATGATAAGAAGTAGTAACCTGTTGTAAGAATGAAGTGGATATCTCACTCCATTCATGGTCTCCAGAGGGTTCAGTCAGGTCACTTGGTGTCTGCAACATAACATTACGGTGTCAAAATATTCAGCATTCTTCATTCTGACCATTTAAGAAATGAATAAACATTAATTATCATTGAACATTGCTCACAGGAGAGTTTGGGATGAATATACCACACTATAGAAAGTTAACACTGTTCAGTTCTGTGGTACAGCAATATGGGGACATTCGAACGCAGGCTCACCAGATGTTAGGTTAAGGCAAAAGTCATGTCACCTGAAACACACTCGGGTTTTTCAGGTCTAAAGAAATATGAGGAAATGACGACTGAAATCATGGAGAGTCCATGTTTCTGATTTATAACTTCTCCTGTGTTTGTCAAAGAAAGCTGAAAACTCAAACATAGTATATCATGATAAGAAGTAGTAACCTGTTGTAAGGATGAAGTGGATCTCTCACTCCCTTCTTGGTCTCCAGAAGGTTCAGTCAAGATCCCGTCACTTGGTGTCTGCAACATAACACCATTACGGTGCCATTACGGGACATTCGAACACAGGCTCTCCAGTGTTAGGTCCAGACAAAAGTCATTTCACCTGATCACACTCAGGTTTTTCAGCAACATTACAGTATCAGAAATATTCTAAAAAGTATTCTACAGTAACTGGGAAGTATGAGGGCATGACTGAAATCATGAAAATCAACATTATAGCAACCATAGAGTGTCAGAAATATGTCGTAGTTACATGACTTTTGAATAAATTAAACTTCATACACAGCACAAGCCGGCTCTTTATGGTAGTTACCACTGTACAGCTCTTATAGCTAACAATTTCAGGACAACAGACATGACTGAGTTCAAATAATAAAGACAACACCCGAAACATACTCTTTCAGACTAAAACAATGTAATGACTGAAAAATAATTCCGGTGACCATTCGTTGTTTTCAACTAAGAGACTTTTGATGGGCAGTACAAATTGCTGATAAAAATGTGGATTTGTCAAACAGCTACCACAGCCTTCTTCAATCAGGTGAAATAAGCATTATGAAGGAAGTTTAAAGGCATCTAATTTTCCTCGACTATTACGGATGTATGCGTTTTTATGAATTGTGATATTTGGTGAAGCACAATATTTTAACAGAAGCCGAATAATTTCTATTTCTATTTTTTCATTCCAAGATATTCCTAGTTCTACATGGCAATACAATATTCTCAATAATTGAATGATAATGGCTGCTAAACATTTTCTTCAAAAGTACTTCAATTATTTTTGCTCCAATATGATCAATGGCATAAAAAATATGCTGTTTATTGTGACAGTTTTGGGGTAAATACAATGTACGAATAAAATCTGTCACTGTGACAGGCTTTGGTTGCAGCTCTTGTCATATGCTTGCGGTAGCCATAAGAATTAGATAGCAGGTAGATTGATAGCATACCTTTATAATCATTGATCCACTGGGCTTTCAAACAAGGCTTGTTGACTCCAGATAAAAGGAGCAGCCTCAGATTCAGGGCTCAGTCTGGTTCTTCTTTGTGACATTATCACCACCAGTAAACATCTACAATGGAAAGTGAGAAGAAGTCAGCCAGACAAGCAAGCACAATATTATGGCAGCACTTATTTTGGCTCAAAAAGTACTGAGCCAAAGGAATATTATTTTCTTCCTCAAAAATACAAAAATTCATTTCATCAAACATTTGCTGGTCAGACTAATAGATTCGGGCAAACCATTTGTCAGGCAGATAACAATGTAAAATTAAAATAGAGTAACACAATATTGTCTTGACCAAATGTACCAACAAAGCTGAATTCTGCTATAATTTCATTGCAAACGTTTGTTTGTTTTTTTCATTGAAACGGTGTACAATTGAATCAGCACAAGAATAAACAGTGTAAATACACCGGGCTTAGCGTAAATGCTAGAAGTGCCTGGCCCACTTTCATTAGGCTACCTGTACTAACCAATTTAAATTAACTGCAATCGAATAAAACAAATACTGCACTGAAATAAACATATGGTACCAAAACCAAGTTCCACAGACTGTGTTGTTAAAGATTTAGAAAAGTTTTCCAGAACCTTGCCTGCAGGACATGTCCACATTACTTTTACTGGAAGCTTATTAGCATGCTAACGATCGAGCTAGCTAGCTAGCTAGCTGTCTTATTGAATGATATTACCTTTGGTGGGCACTGTTAAACACAGTTATATTGAACAACTTCTATGTTACGGTAAGATAAATGAAAAGGAATTGCTTACCCGATGGTCATCCACGCGTGGTCGTGTTTGAGAGTAGGATTGTCTGGCTGCTTCACATGTTGGATTTTGTGTGACTGCTAATTGATGTGACTTATCAGGACGAGGGCGGGGAAAATGTGTGAGTCAGTCCGAAAAAGATGACATTTGAGGTCCTGCGCAATGACGTCACTGAAAGTGTGTTAAAAGTGTGTTAAGTACCGAAGTTGGCCACTAGTTTTCCAAATGAAAAGTGAGTCGAAAGTTAAACACACTTAAACACACAATTTCTGAAAATTGTGCTCTTTCAGGACATCACTTATTTTTGGTGTGGGAGTATCCTCGTGAGCTCTAGAGTAGTGTAGACTGCGTGGAAATATGAGGACGCGAAAAATGTCCTCATTTTTCCACAGGTCCTCATTGTGAAGGTGTGTTATCATAAAATTGTCCTGAGATGTCATGAATACAAACGCAAACACACACACACACACACACGCACACACACACACACACACTCTATGCCTATGTACTGAGGAAACACAGGAAAATATACAACTATTGCTGAATTTGAATAAACAATAAAGACCATGAATATTGTGAACATAAAAGACCTATGACTCCATAACTAAAATAACAAATGAAAGATTCAAATATAAGAGTCATGTAAAAGTAAATAGTCACAATAGAGTGAAAAAAAATCTGTCGTGATTCCGTGATCCTACCTTCCACGCGTCTTTGTGTGGGCACTTGTCCGAGTTCACTTGGGTTGGAGCTGACTCTCCTTAGAGGAGGAGGCGTGTGTGAGTGTGTGGCGTAATATGGCCGTTCCCTCTTTGTCGCCCGATAGTCTACCGCTATGTGAGGGGCTCGTGCGTTAGGTCCAGAATCTTTTGATGAATCGTTGTTAGATGGACTGTTTTCTGTGTGAGGTAGTGGTTCTGAAAGGAGAAATAAAGATGACGTGAGCTGGGCTTTCCTCAAAGCAATGTATTTTGACTGTATTTTAGCGACTGGGGCAAGTGATCAACATTGATCAAACATTCATGGCTTAAATTCATGTTTTCATCTTTCTACAACAAACTATATAGCACTATGCCAGGCATCACTGCTGTCTATTGGATGCACAATAAATGCAGCACAAGAAGAGGAACTATTTACAAACAACAACAAAAATGCTTTGCATATGGTCACTCTACTTTTACATATCACTGCCGATCGGGTCTGGAATGCATCCCTCACTTTAAATTCACAATAAACATTCCCATCACAACATTGACAAACTGATAAAAGATCAGTCATGGTAGAGATTTGAAGATGTATTCAGGCAATTGTTGTATGAGTGACAGGTTGTCAACACCTATCACAGAGTGCGACACAGTCTGGACTGGCTTAGCTCTCCTCAGTGTGAAAAACCATCCTTTAAAAATGTATGTGCAAAGACTGACATTATTGCGGAGATGAGTACAGTGATCCCTCGCTATTTCGCGGTTCGTTTATCGCGGCTTCAGTGCATCGCGGATATTTCAGAACAATTAATAATATTCATTAAAAAAATAAATAAAAAATGTAGGTCCGCAAACGGTCCGGGAGAAGCAGCGAAAGTCAGCAAAACAAAAGCGAGTCACATAGAGCAACAGATACAGCACTACATGTATATGTTTACTGTATTTTGTTATTCATACACTAACCTAACCTAACTTATACATGTTTAAATCTATTAGTATACAGCATTAAGTCATGTTAATTATGACAACATTTACTTCTACATGCATGTATACCACTAAATTTGGCCTTATATTTTTTATACTCATACACATGTGCATGTACCTATACAGTTTCGCTACTTCGCGGATTTTCGTTTATCAGGGGTGGTTTTGGTCCCCATTAACCACGATAAACGAGGGATTACTGGACATCAAATGAGTAAATGATTAAAAAAAAAACATTCGACCAACCAATACGACTGAAAATACAAATGACTGTATTATTATGTCATATGTTGTTTTAAAAAGGTGCACATCTACAGTACATGTGGCCACCAGGGTGAAAATACAACAAATAATCAAGCCATTACCTTGCCTGAGCTTTGGGCCATTTGAAAGCTCTGATTTGATCGTGAACCGTCCAAAAAAATAAATAAAATAAAAACCTCACAGCTCTATATTAATTTTTAAAATTATTTTATTTAGAACTAAAATGAAATTGTCATAGGAAGAAAGTCTTTGTTCCCCCACAGCTGAAGGGCTATATTTTTACACATAAAAGTAGCAGCTCAATAAATGTTTGGGAAACAAATTCATAATGATTCAATCCATAGTGACTTTAATTAAAAGTTAAACATGTAACAACTGAACTGTACACAGTGAAGATATGATTTAACTAGACTGGAATTCTGATTGATAGGAAGCCCTTTGATAATTGAGGAGGCCTGGTCAAGGCTGCTCTGCTGTTTCAAAAGTTTGTAACCTGTTTCCAATTATGTTTTTGTTTTGGGGCACGGGTGGAAATGTTATAACACATTTTGCAATATTTATATCTGTTTATACTGTACACACAAACCTGACTTTGTCCTGTCAAAGAAGTGTGTGTTTTTACTGAAGGGGCTGAACGGCTGTGAGCTGAACAGGCTGACACTCTCCAGATGCTGACATAGGTTCTCCAAGAACCTCAGTACTGTGGACGCACTGGAGACAGACGGGAGCTTGACATAACGGATACCATGCTCGGAGCGCACTGTAAGACAAAACAAAAATGCATACTGTATTACTGTGTGTGTGTGTGTGTGTGTGTGTGTGTGTGTGTGTGTGTGTGTGTGTGTGTGTGTGTGTGTGTGGGCTCACACCTGCTCACACGCGGGCTGAATGCATCCACAGTTCAAGGAAAACAGCAGATGGTTTGGGGTTAAGCGCCCTCCTTTTATCAGCACAAACCCACAACCCTCAATCTGCACAACACCCTCCCACCCAAGCCAAGCTTGCACAAACACACAAACTAATGTTCCCCCAGCCCCTCCCCATTGGCCCGTACCCTTCCCAATCCCCCCCAGGGAGACTCAATCTGAGCTTCCAAAAACAGGTTAGATGCACATGTCACTTCTGATTACAGTCCCAGCGTTCACGTCAGACGTGGCCACAGGCATTGTCTTTTATTTCCATCCTGTATGTCAGTAATTTCACCCCAAAATACACACTCGTAGTCAATCACATTTATTTCAGAATGACTTCCAATTTGGTCTGGATGATTGCCTGTATGGAATAGGGAATGTGTCATGATTACGGTAAAAACAACCTCCAAGGCCAAAATGTTGACAAATAAGAAAAAAACTTTTATTGTAATTTATTAGCATATATGTATATGTTTGTATTCCTGCTACCAGCATTATGTGGCCTTTTTAATAATCTCGAAAAAAAAGGCCTACAATATACTGTACAGTAGCCAGCCACAACATTATATGACCATCTGCACAATGTCGACTCAGGCCGCAACTAATTAATATTTTAATAAGGGATTCATCTGATTCTTTTGTTTTCCATCCCTGTATTCAAAAATAAGAAAGTACTTCAAATCGACAGAGCAGAAAATGCACAAAATCAGTGATGATTCAGCTACTGGTTTGGGCCGTAACATGTCATAAAATAGGCAAAAAAAGAAGATGATCATGCAAAGTAAATGCAAATGGGTTTTTTTGTATTCAACATAATCAGTCTGCTCTCATGGAGGACTTCAGAAATTGGAGAGTACTGAATGATGAGAAGCAGAATTTCTGAGGATTTGGACCATTTCAAATATGACAAGGGATTGTAACGATTAATTGATTACCCCACCCCACCCCAAATTAAAAAAAAATCGATTAATTTAATACTCAACTCATTGTCAATTAATTGATTAATCGTTGCACCTCTAAAAGACACACAATACTGTAGAAAAGAAGCATTAAATAATCTGCCTTTACAAAGAAACTTGAGTCTAGCCGAGCTCCGTGAGAAAATAAAATACTGTACAGGCAACATCTATCAAAACGGAGTATCCTCATCACTGAACAGACCATGTAATGCAGTTTTTTTTTCCTTTTGTATCTTATGAGAGAATGCATGACGATGCAGAGTGTGCTATATCGCCAATGTTTAAGTGATCTTCTTTCATAGATGTTCACAGTACCCCATTAGGAAACACGCGAGTCCAAATTAAATGTTGCGCAGCTTCAGTGCAATATCACTTGTGCCAGGAACAGGAACCGCAGCACTTACTTACTTTACTTACTTTGGAAGAACAGCCGCGCAATAGAAGAGAATGTAGAGGAGAAAGAAGATGAGGCAGAGAAGGTCCCCTACTCAACTCCACTAACTGTCATTGTTCCCACCGAGCTAAAAGAATATGTCCGCCTGGAAGGTTCTATCCTCTGTTTGTATGTGAGTGTGAAAGTAGAGTTGTAAGAAGGTTTATGAATATCATACCATTTATGTGAATATCCATTCGCTCATCTATAGCATTTCCATTGCATGTTAGGATTAGGCCAGCACACGTTGTTAATATGTGGGTTGGGTGAATGGTTTGGTGTTTAACAATCCATATCATATTTAATTGTCTTTTGTTCTGTCGGTTTTACAGTGAACTTCAACTGCGAGTGACAAAAACAACTTGAAGCAAGCACGCTTGGGTTCTGATTTGGAGAACTCTGCAGCATCATTGTTTGATTTTCATTTGGTACAGGATAGTCTCCTATTTCTTGATAGCAATAGTAGGGAGGAATACCTGCTAAAACGTTTTCATACGTTTCAGTGTATGCCTGCTGTGAATTAGGAATTTCTCCATTGAGAGACTGATAAAGATTTTCTTATCTTTACAGGTATTTAAAGTATATGTTTTTATTTGATCTATATTGCAGTTTTTCACTTATTGCAGCCAATCGGGTGAACAAAGGTTCACTGTGTATATTGAGTATCCAAAATATTGCTGCCAAAGTAAGATCTGCATGCCGAAACAAACCGTCCACCTCTATCAAAGACTGCATTCAACTACAGGCAGCACCCAAATTGAAATTACCTACCCTTGTTAATCTCAACCCGACTTTCCAAATCAACAAACAACAATACACGACATTGGACCACCAAAATCAACAGAGTAAAGCCCCTCAAGAAGAACAAACAAACATCCTTCAAATATGAGCAAACGTAAGCTAAAAGCAACACAGCTATGGCAACCCATCCCCAGAAGAAAAGTAACCCAAAAATGATTTTGTTTTTTTTTTCCAAAGAATTTTGTTCTTGTGTGTGCATTCAAGACTACAGACCTCGAATGACCTCTCCTCCTGTGTGGGACTGGCTCTGCAGGAAGGATAGCAGCACAGAGGGTTGGTACGTACAGTCCACACAGGCCTGGACGGCTTGCTGTAACACTGCGTTGACTGGAGCTGGCCCAAAGTGGTCTGGGAGCTGCTGCACCAGTTTACGGTCAAGATGGGGGCCATAGTCACCGTGTTTGTTCACATAAACGCACACTGGATGGACACAACCGGGGGGAGGAAAAAAAATCCACCTTGTTCAATCCATTTTCCAGCAGAGGTCAGTAAATTCCAGCTCATCTTGTACTGTATGGGCTATGACACTTACCTGTGCAGACTACATTTGAATTGTTATGGTGGTTGTCTACTGAGACATGGCTTGTGCTCAGCCTGGTCTCCGGCGGAGACGCTGGATTGGACGATGAGCCCAGTGACTGTACCACCCGAGGCTTTCTCTAAAAAAAAAAAAAAAAAAAAAAAAAAAAAAACCCCACAAAAAAGTCCTTAGGTCCGGAGGTAATGATTTACATTACACATTCATCACAACTTACTCGCACATAAGATCCATCTCTGTCCTGTTTATGGTTTACAATGGACCTTTGATTTATCGTGATTTCAGAGTGCACAAGTCCACATTTCGAGTTGCGTGCATTCCATCTAGAGTGCCACGTTGTGCTGCGGCATGCTGACCACACCGAGCTCAACTGGATGTAGATGCGGCGAGATCAGGAGAAGGTCGCATACTCGGCCCACAGAGAAGTTGTACTGCATGGTTTGGTTGAACATTCTGGGGTTTAAATATACAATGTTTAAGATTCTTTTGTTGTATGCTACTGCTGTTTGTGTGGAATGGAATCTTTTTTTTTCTTTACAACCAATGACCTATTTAAGTAATCTGTGCCTGGTGTGGTGCATTTGAGTAAAGGGTGTGTCTGGAACGCATCCCCTGTAAAAAAGTTGTGGTTTAAAACCATCTTTCCATTACTATCAAGACAAAATATGGCAATATCATCTCACCTTACTCCCAGGCTTGGGCCCTCTCTTCCTATGAGGTCTGGGGGCCAATTGAGTGGCCCTGACAGGGCTCTGTGATGCTCCATTGACCGCTGCAGCTGCTGCAGCCTCAGCCGCGGCCTTCAACAAAGCAATAGTCTGCGACTTGGGACGGCGACCTCTGACACCCTTGCGAACGGGCAGGGGAGGCAAAGGGTTGGGTAGTCGGTATGAGGTCTGCATCGTGGATGAGGACGAGTTGGAAGTGGAGCGGCGTGTTGTGAGGGAGGCGGAGGAGGATGAAACGGGGGCAAGGAGAGCACCTGGAAGGGTGACTGAAAAGGAAGAGAAACGGTTTCATAAAACACACCGTTCTCCTACTTGGCAAACTGGAGATGGAAACATGTTGGGTTTCTAGAGTTGGATTATTAAAAAAATGCATGTTTTTAGTTCAGATGATTAGAGTACAAATTTCACTACCGGTAATTAAAAGGCGGTGGTGGGAAGAGCAAAAAGGCTTCAACTTTGGGATTCTGAAGTTTGTCAAGGAGGGTCTGGCTCACGATTTTTCATTTGTTTGATCAGTGCTTTAACTGCCAAGATTCACAGGGGTGCGAGCATCATGTAAACCGTTCAATCCTAATAGCCATACTGTGTATGGTCTGCTAATGCTCTGTCTTGATGCAAATGCATGTCATCATATACTGTATGCTCAATGAAATGGCAGCATCTTACCAGAGCTTGTCTGCGATGGGAGAACTTGCTTTAAAGTACTTGAAACTTGTTTTTGTCATATGTTGATTTGATCAAAGTGTTAAAACATTCACAACTACTGGGCTAATAAGACGTGAAAATTCAGCATCTCGATAAATCATGTGATGTTTACATCCATGTTCGCGTGTCACGCAGCTGATCTGATTAACTGATCGGGGTATGTAATCGGCAGATCGACAAAGATCGCATCACATGTCACCAGATGATCAGAAATCTTCATTTGGAATTAGTAGCAAAACTGACATTGTGGGGTTTCATAAAAATGACTTGACATTTGGGCAAAATGTATTTTTGCACATTTCTGGGCAAATGCCTAGAAAAAAAGGTACGCTAAAGTATTCTTGGTAATAGTAACTACATGTTTTGTAGAATTGCTGACTAAAATATTGCAATTATACATGCTGAATGATGCGTCAATCCCAGTGGCTGTATCTGTTTGAATTAAAATGTAGCTGCTTCTCTCATTTCCAAAGTTAAACCCACAATAAACAAGGACAATATTACTAGAAAATGAAGAAAACCAGAAATCCTTCCCGAAAATAATAATAAAAATACATAAAACTCAAGGGTCAGAGTCATTTTGATGGTGTTTTATGGGAAAAAGAAAAGGCTGTTGTTTTGGGGAGGACTGGCACCAACAACACAGTTCATTTGCCGGAGCAACGTAAAATCACAGAATCATCTCATAAGAAGTGCTGTGAAAAGGAAAGGAAATGGAAAATGAGAGCGGCAACCAGATATTTCGATGCAAACATTAGTAGGGGTTGTGCAGGGAACTGTTAGTCAATGTGAAGGCTATCAAGGGCTCAAGGCTTTCATTTAAACCTCCCAGAGAGGTGTTTTGAAGAAACTAAAAGCTGCTTAATTGAGAAGTGGGTGTGGAACCATGCAGTGCTTTGTTCCGGTTATGGAGGGGACAGCTCAATTGCTCACTAGGAGCAGTCACATGAGCAAGCAGAGGGCGTGCTTATTTACAGCCGACCCGAGGACAGCGGCGCCTGCAAGGCCATTCACAATTGGAGACCAGGAGCCAACTCTGATATTAATGCATTTGAATATCTGTAACAATATTCCGATCCAAGCAGGCATTTTTTAAATTAATCATAATTTAAGGTTGCAGCTATCAAATATAGTTTAGATTGGATTTGATTGGATAAAAATGGACTGGGCATTATTTAACCCTTGTGAGAGGCAGGTATTATTGTTGTCTGCTTGGGGGTTGCCAACCTCATGTTCCATGCTACGACTGTGTCAGTGACTTTGAATGTACAGTATTTACTTTTAAATGGTGGGTCCAGGCCTGGCGACTGCCGTGGGAGTCACCATATGAGAGTGTATAGTCGGCTACTGTGGGCTCAGGTTAGCGGCGAGCTTTTCACTGGCTAGCATTTCTTGTTGAGAAGTAAAGCAAAATTGAGTTAGTTAATTGGATACTCTATATCAGGGGTGTCAAACTCATTTCACATTGTGGGCCACATATAGCCTCGATAGATGTAAAGTGGGCCGGACCATTAAAATTATACCATGCTCTGCAATAAAGAACCAAAACAATGGCTTTCCTTTGTTTTGGTCTAAAGAAGCACAAGAACATTAGGAAAATGTTGAAATTTAATAAACAGATCTAGCGGATACTCCATGAATTGAATTGCACCTTGTTAAAAGTAGTGATTCCACGTCTCACATTAATTTTTTACTTCCTGCGGGCCTGATTGAACCTCCTTGCGGGCCGTATGTTTGACATCCCTGCTCTATATTGTCTGTAAGTGTGAAAGGTTGTTGTTCGTCTCTGGGTGCCCTGCGATTGGCTGGCGGCCAGTTCTGAGTGTACTCCACCTACTGCTCGAAGACCGTCGGGATAGGCTCCAGCATGCCCGCGACCTTCGTGAGGATAAGCGGATTGGACAATTGATGGATGGATTATTGTGCAGACCTCAAAAGTCCAAACTCAGGCCTCTATTGCGAAAACAAACAAATAACAGCCATTCCTACTGGACTGGCAACTGCCCGCTGCGGTGGGTGATGTGAGGTTAGTGAAGCTTTTGTATAAAGGTTTCGGTGCTTCTTCTACTACTACTTTCTTTTGATGGTTGTCTTTGCATTTGATTCTCAGTTTTTTTCTTTTCAGTGTGTATTAATAATAATAATATAATAATAATAATACATCACATTTGTAAGCGCCTTTCACAACACTCAAGGACACTGTACAGCCAAGACCAATAATAAAACACAGATAAAATAATAAATAAAGAAAGAAAGATTTAAGGCGGGTAGGCAAGTCTGAATAGGTGGGTTTTGAGCTGGGTTTTGAATAAGGAAAGAGAGTCAATATTACGAATGTTGGGAGGAAGTGAGTTCCAGAGTTTGGGGGCAGAGCGACTGAAGGCTCTGCACCCCATTGTACTGAGACGGGCAGAGGGTAGAAAAAGGTGGAGGGAGGATGAGGACCTGAGTGAGCGAGAGGGAATGGAGATTTGAAGAAGATCTGACAGATAGGGGGGCGCAAGGTTATGGATGGCTTTGAATGTATAGAGAAGTATTTTGAAGTTGATTCTAAGTTTGACAGGAAGCCAGTGGAGCTGTCGGAGGATGGGGGTGATATGATGGAAGGAGGGGGTTCTCGTGATGATCCGGGCTGCTGAATTCTGAACAAGTTGAAGTTTATGGAGGAATTTTTGATGGACACCGAAGAGGAGTGAGTTGCAGTAGTCAATACGGGAAGTGACGAGACTGTGAACAAGGATAGCGGTGGTGTGCGGAGTGAGTGAGGGACGGAGGCGGTTTATATTGCGAAGGTGGAAATGAGCGGACCGGGTAATGTTATTGATGTGGGAGTGAAAGGATAGTGAACTGTCAAGGATGACACCCAGACTCTTCACCTGGGGGGAAGGAGATATAGTGGCATTATCAATTGTGAGGGAGAAACTGTCGGCTTTGTCTAGAGTGGATTTGGTACCGACGAGTAGGAGTTCAGTTTTATTGCTGTTTAGCTTGAGGAAATTGTGGGTGAACCAAGATTTGATTTCTGAGAGACAGTGAGAGAGGGACGAGGGTGGGAGAGAAGCGTCGGGTTTGCTGGAGAGATAGAGCTGGGTGTCATCCGCAAAGCAGTGAAAGTGTAAGCCAAATTTGCGGAAAATGTTTCCGAGTGGAAGGAGGTAGACAATGAAGAGGAGCGGACCGAGGACAGAACCCTGGGGAACACCAGAAGAAACGGGGAGGGATTGTGAAGTAAAAGAATCAACTTGAATGAACTGAGAGCGGCCAGTGAGATATGAGTGGAACCAATGTAGAGGGGTGTTGGTGATGCCTATGGTAGAGAGTCGATTGAGGAGGATGGGGTGAGAGATTGTGTCGAAGGCTGCACTCAGGTCAAGGAGGATGAGGATGGAGATAAGGCCAGAGTCTGCTGCCATGAGAAGATCGTTTGTGATTTTTATGAGGGCTGTTTCAGTACTGTGACGGGGACGGAAGCCGGACTGGAATTGTTCATAAAGACTATTGTCGGTGAGGTGGGAGTGGATCTGAGAGGCGACAGTTTTCTCCAGAATTTTCGAGATGAAGGGAAGATGGGAAATGGGGCGTAGGTTATTGAAGTCATTGGGATCTGAACCAGTTTTTTTCAGGATTGGTGTGACAGCTGCAGTTTTGAAGAGTACAGGAACAATTCCAGTCGACAGAGAGGAATGGATAATGGCTGAGATGAAGGGAAGCAGAGAGGGTAGGCAGGATTTGACCAGAACTGTGGGGAGGGGATCAAGCTGACAGGAGGAAGTCTTGGATTTAATGATGAGGTCTGAAATTAATGAGAGATGGGGGAGTTCAAAAGAAGAGAACAGTTTGCAAGGGGTGAGAGGTTCAGATGAGGGGAAAGGTACAGAGGAGCCCAGATGCTGGTGGATTCTGTTGATTTTTTCATTGAAAAAGAGGAGAAGTGCATTGCAGGTGTCACGAGAGTAAAAGTGAGGTGGTAGGGAGTCAGGAGGTTGAGTGATTCTGTTCCAAAGGGAAAAGAGAGTCTTAGTATTTCCAGCATTGGAGCAGATGAGTCCGGAGTAGTAGTGTGATTTTGCTTGAGAGATGGAATCCTTGTAGAGGGATAGCTGAGCTGCATAGATGTCCTTGTGAGCAGTGAGGCCGGTTTTCCTATAAAGTCTCTCAAGCTGCCGGGTTTGGGATTTCAAGGAACGTAGATGAGGGGTGAACCAAGGGGCAGACCGAGTAAAAAGGACAGAGCGGGACTTGACAGGGGCGAGCGTATTGAGGATGCTGGTGAGACCAGAGTTGTATTGGAAAACCAAATCATCAGGAGTGGAGTCAATGTCCGGAGTCAGGGTGGTCAGCCATGCAGTGAGAGAGTCAATGTTAATGTCTTTAATATTACGGTAAACAATGGTCCGGGGTGATTTGGCAGTTGAGAGCTGGAGTGTAATGTTGAATGAGATAAGGAAGTGGTCCGTTATTGGAAGTTCGTCAGCAGTACAGTTGGAGGGGGAAATACCAGAGCAGCAGATCAGATCCAGGGTGTGACCTTTGATGTGTGTGGGAAAATCTACAAATTGATCAAAACCAAGACTGTTAATTGAAGAAGTGAAGTCAATGGTGAGAGGAAGAGCAGTGTTGTCCATATGTATATTAAAATCTCCCAGGATTATTACATTTGGTGACAGAGAGGAGAGATGGGAGAGGACAGTAGACACTTCATTTAAAAAGTCGCGGTGGGGTTTGGGGGAGCGGTACACTGTGGCAATAATCGTGGGGATGGGTCCGGATATTTGACAGGCAAGGCATTCAAAGGAGGAAAGTGGCGGGAGTGAAACCGAAAGTACTTTCCACTTCTCGCGGTATACTATCGCGAGACCTCCTCCGCGACCAGAATCGCGGGGCTTGGAAATGTAAACAAATCCCGGGGGAGTGGAATCGTTCAACTGTGAGAAGTCCCCGGGAGTTTGCCAGGTTTCATTCAAGCAGAGAATGTCAAGCTTACGGTCCGTGAGGATATCTTGAATGAGATTACCCTTCCCAGTAAGCGAACGGATGTTAAGTAGCCCGAAGTTGACGGCGGCAGTCTCGCTGCTGCGGGGGCCGTTAGCCGACCTAGCCAAGCCGGCTAACGCACGATGGTCGATGGATCGGCCGGCGTTTCTGGATGGCCGACGGGAGGAAGACCAGAAGGAGACGATGGTGTTGGATCGGTTGAGGCAGAAGCCCCGACGAGACCCACGATGAATATATTTCCGGGAAGGAAAGCGAACGATGTCCGGGAGCCGGTGTAGCGCAGGAGGAGGGCCCAGCCATTGGAAGCGGAGCCGAAGGAGCTCGGCCAACGAGTACTGGAGCAGACCCTTGACAGGTCGATGGAGGATCGACAGGTTGACAGGTAGGACGCTGAGACGCCGGGACGAAACAGTCGAAGATAGTTGAGAGTGCGAGACAGGCCTGAATGGGGGCTGGGTGGAATGACTGTGAGATGATGATCGTGATTCCATGCGAAACAGTAAAACAATCGAGCGTAAAAACACCGTAAAACACAAAAGTTTGTGGGAGAGCAGCGGCAGCCAAAAACGCGCCAGCGTTCACTCTACCCGGAAGTCCCAGAATGCAGAATGCTAATGAGGCACAAAATACCAACTTTGCCCAACAGACCGCAATGCAAAACTGCTTCTTCCGAGCCCTGTCCTATGATGCATGTGGCAGTAATTACATTACTAGCTACGGTTAAATCTTTTGCATGAAATCATACTGATAAAATACAAGGACTTAAACAAGAGAAATAATGGTCCTTCAACTAAGAAATGTTAAAATACAAATTCAATGTATGATTTTACTGCCTGCCTGAAATCAGGACAATTAATCAAATTCAAATTGGCATCACATACAAACACAAACAATACAAAACGTACAATACAATTATTTTGGGGGGGGGGGGGTGTTTCACCTGCGTATGTGGTAGGCTTTTTTAAAAAAGGATTATTTATTTGATTATTTATTGTTTATAGTGTCGAGATAAGTTTGGTTCTCATTTGACCATATTGTTTCGTGAAACATTAAATGTCAAAGTGATAAAGCTACACAATTGTTCACATTATTGTTGTAATCTGATTTATGACTTGTGCCACACTTGTTAGGTGGAATTTTTTGAAGTTGTCGGAGTGAGTGCTTAAAAGATTGAAAGTCAAACCGTTGCGTAAATTAACAACTATAAATGAAGCAGAAAATAATTAATTTATGTTTAATTTGCCATTATTTTAGTGGAAGTCAAACCTGTAAGGAAATAATAATAATAATAATACATTTTATTTATAAGCGCCTTTCAAGACACCCAAGGACACTTTACGATAAAGAGCATTTATGGATAATAAAACCTGAAATTGTTCATTGAAATACTTGGGGGAAAATGGTCGAAAAAAAAATCATGGGAAAAAGAAAATGGAAAAAAGTAATCGCAAATCACAATCGCAACATTGAAAAAAAAAATCACAATTTGATTATTTTTCCACATCATTCAGCCCCACGAAAAATAAATGTGACAAGATATATTCAACAACAATTTGTGCAGGCATCACACATCCCATTCAACAATGGACATATGGCCCTGATCATGACTATATTATTCCAACTCGACCCTCTGACCTCTGTAACACAGCCTGAGGAAACGTGTGTGTGTGTGTGTGTGTGTTTGTGTGCATGTGTGCATGTGTGCACGCACATACATCAGAATGTCGCTGTGTGTCGCTGTGTGAGTGTGTGTGTCTGCTGTCTGGTGGGTGGGGGAGGGGCCCAAAAGAGTTCCTCCTCATCTAATTATACTATCTCCCGCTTTTCACAAACTGAGCTTCCTCACATCATCAGTTGATTCAACCACATACAAATTACACACGCGCGCGAACACGCACACTAGTGGTGAGCATTGTAAAGGAGCTGAGAAACTTCATTAAAACAGCCAAATGTGGATGTGTCTCCTGACTTGACATACACGTCTAAAAACACTCACCACCGGTAATGAGAGCGCCTAATAACGTGAGTATACGGAGGCTCAATCTTGTGTTAACTGCTTCCTGATGCTCGAGCCACAAATGCGCATGTTCAAAAACAAATGGGAATCCAAATGTCCAGCCAAAAAAAACGGCTCCAACTGCAAACATTTGCAGTTGAGTGCAGGCAAATCCCTCATACTACAACTGTGGATGCTTAGAAGTTGTACTGGTTTGAATGCAGATAAAAGTCTTAAAACAATCAAAGCCACAAAATGCTCAATTTTAGACAAGAAACCAGCACTTCCTGAATTGGATTAGTGACCAATTTTTCCTTATCTTACATCTTTTAGCATTCACTGATATATTTATGAGTGTGGCTATTATCAAAGTAGATACTGTATACATTTTGTGCTACTACAAAGAAGCGCTAGTCAACATGTTTTGGAAACAGCAAAAAAATAAATGAATAAAAAGGGCCAAATAGAAGCGTCACAAAGTTTCTATTGTTAATGCAAACAACATGCTCACCAGGAAATGCCTTCCAAAAAGCAGAAACTCAGTGCTGCAGTTGCGGCTTCCCCAATTGTGATAGTAGCGACCGTGGTATCGGTGGTAGTGACAAACAGTCGCTTCCTGTTCCTCTCTTTGAAACAACGCTCCGTTGACAGATTTTCTCTATCACCCGGTTCCACTCCAAACTTTTGACTGTGTTCTCATACTCTGCACTTCATAGCTTCATGTCCGGTAATCTTGGTGCCTTCACATTACGCACTACTCTCGCCTGTTTTGAGTCTACAACAAAGCCCGCTACGACTACTACTGCAGCTGGTTGAAGCTGCTGCGAAGCTTCCTTCCAATGAATGAGAAAGGGGGGAGCTGTTATAGGGGCTAGGGGGGGTTAGGAGCAAGAGGAGTGAGTGGGTGTGGTGAATGGCATTAGGGGGGTTGAATCCTTTATTTGTGTTATCTCTAGACCATATCGACAGTCTGCATCAGTCACCGGTCTCTCAGCGAGTCTCTGGGGGAGGGGGGCAGTGTCAGGGAAAAAGGGGTTGACGCCGGGGCTCCTGGGAGCGTACATGGTTGAAAGAAGGGTAGAGGGGTGGGGTGTCAGCTTGGGAGGCTGGGTAGAAGGTTCAACTGGATATGAAGCATTCTGACTGAAAGTCATAGTGGGAGCTGCTGTGCACAGAAGCATGCTTTGACTCAAAACACACACACACACACACACACGCACGCACACACACGCACACACACACACACACACACACACACACACACACAACCCTGACAGAGGTCCCCCCTCGCTGTAACCCGAGCCTTTTCAGATGAAAAATGGCCTGGTCAAACGTCAGGCTATATAGTGGCATGGTCAGATATCCGCCTGTCTGCAGAACAATGTGGAGCTTAGCAGGCACAGGAAGCCCCACAAAGGTCGCTGATATCTTCATCAGCCTCTGATTATCCACACTTGAGTTTTTGAATTTGGGGGATAAAAACCCAAATGTTAATGGATTACAACTCTCTTAATAATTTAATGTTGATGTTGTCATGCCTTGACCCATAGCCACATAATTCCACAACAATCTTCCTTTTTGGTTAACATGGTAAAATTTGGAGTTCTGCGCAGTATTGAAATTGTGATTTAATATGACAAGTAGTTGTCATGTTTCATGAAACGTCGACATAAACATGTGGACTGCACTTCTTAAGCACTGGACTTGACTCAATTTAATCTAATCTAAATTCGATTAAGATAAGAAATCCTTTATTAGTCTCGCAATGGAGAAATTCCCAATTCCCAAGTTACGAAGGGAAGAAGTAGAAGAACAAGATGTAGGAGCTGCTAGAAAGGCAGCCACTCACACAGCGTCATCTAGAAATAACAAAATAACACAACACATCACATAAGACACAGAGTCGTGTAATCTTAATCCCTTTTCCTGCATACACTTTGTTGTTTCAAGCAGTTATAGATAAAAGAGGAGAGGATCAAGATTAATTACCCAGTCCTAGAAATAATTACACAGTAACGTTTTTTTAACAAATATCAATTCAGTGAGTTTTTGCTTAATGATAGATCTCCAAAGAGAAGCATATTCAATATTTGATTCACTTTGCCACATCCAATACGGCTACGGCGTTGACATGCTCAATTGGTGTCTTTGCATCTGTAATGTAAATGTTGTCTATGATAATACTTGCTTGCGGTCGTCACAAAAGGTGCCATTCAAAATGGGATCGTCAGTGCTATGCGGCTGTATGGGGCAAAGTAAGTGGTGTCTTGTCTGTAGGGTATTAATTGCCCCCACCCCAAACATGCATTTCATGTACCCCGCCTTAAGGCGCTCTGGTGACCGAAGGGTGGGGGTTGGAAGTGCAGACTAGGACGGAAGCGCTTGAAAAGGACGAGGACGGACAGGGAGGGGAGAGATGATGACATAAGGGTACCTAGATTGCGGACGGAGGACGGACAGGCAAAATTGTATAAAGTGACCATCTCTGTTAATATACCATTGGGACAATGTATAACATCACTAATGTGATTTGTTTGCATCAACCAGTCCTGAGTTTTAACTTTGACTTTTGAGATCTGCACAATAATTGTACTCAATACTGCATTACATTCGAGTAGATTTCATCTTTTTTGTTTAACCATTTACTGCATGAAACATTTGTATGCCTCTTATTTAGATTGATATCTAGATTAATGCTGGATGCATTTCTCATTTGATACAGATTTAATTAATGTCACTTCAAAATAAAGTGAGAAAAGGGATGCAGTCAGTGTGTGCTATCCATTTTTTCTTGAATAGTTTCTAGAAAATGTCTACATTGCGCTTTATCGTTAGCGGGTTTTTTCTCAAAGCAAAAAAAAGAAATGAAGCAAAGCAATGGCGCGCATCATGAAGAACTCCTAAGTGAAGGTACCAATGTACTTCCCCTTCAGACCACATCTCAATTGACTCTGTGCTGAAGACATCCACAGAGCAGCAAAAACTACAACAGAGGGTGAAGCCAAAAACAAATTGACGCCGTTTTGTTTTAATAAATGAAGTGGCAACAACCTTGGATAACTGCTTTGAGCGGTTTTCTCTGGGTACTCCAGCTTCTTCTCCCATTCCAACAACTTGCATCTTATGCACTTTTAAGATCGTAATTTATCCGTAGCTGTGAATGTGAGTGTCAATGGTTTTTTGTCTATGTAAGCCCCGTCATTGGCGAGCCACCGTTCAAGGGTGTATGCCGCCTCTCACCCAAAGTCAGCTGGGACAGGCCGCAAGTCCATCCAGGACCCTAATGGTGATAAGTGTTATAGAAAATGGATGGATGAATGGATGCTGCAAGCTCAGGAGCGACGAGGGCATCATATGCATGATTTTTGGCCCATACATAGGTATTCAAGTGCAAAAATTATGATCATGTTCCAAACATAAATGCGACATGTGTTTCCATTCCATCCTGGTCAGTTTTCAAAGTTTGAATACAAGGTTGCCAACCAGCTCTATAGGGCCGTTCACACGGCACACATTTGCTCCGGTACTGCACCGAGATATTTTGTTGCGGCATATTTTGCACCGCAGCAAATTGTGTGGAGCGTTCACGCGTACAAAGCCGCTGAGCGGGGCAGCCCCGGTGGCTGCCCCACTTGCGTTCACACGGCAGTTTCTGCAGCGGAGCAAAACGACAGAAAACAAACGAGCTGTTGTGTTGGTTCTTTTTAAAACGTACTGTATATACACAACTCAAGCGGCTACTGGACCGGCACGTCCTTCTCCTTCTCGGTTTCCGTGCCTTCTGCTCGAGAGTGACCGCTCAAGAAAACGTAAATGAACGATGACTTCAATAACACTCAGAAAAGCAAACACTAATGCGCCAAACAGAAAATCAAGAGAGGAAATCACAAAATAAATTCTATGGGGGGCGGGGGGTTGTGAACAAACAACAAAGGAACAAACAACTCCGAGACAGTCCAGTCTCCTACAAAAGGAAAGATGTTACTAGCCAAGTCTTGTGTCGTTATGAATCAACACATTACGGAAGTCCGACACGCATTGTAGTGAAGGCTTCCTTGTTTAACAAATGTAGCACTGTCACTTTAAGAGCCACACTAGATCAAAACACGCGGGGACAGTATTTTGTGAGCTCAAGAAACAGACCCATGCTTTCTGGTGTTTTGGGGACTTTTGGAGGCAGTTGGGTTTCAAGTGACAACAACAAGACTACTCTGCCTGTCCTGATATGTGACACTAGCCCAAAATCCTAATGGCTCTAGTATCACGATTCCTTTGGGTGCATAGACAGCTAGCTAGCTAGCGAAATAAATAAATTAATTAAATAAATAATCGTAATCTGACTCCATACATTACATGGTGTGCCTCTTTCAAATGGAAGATGTACATTGCACTGCACTCTGGTGGTAAAGTGTGGTAATGTCACAGCTCTTTGCAAAAGAAAAGCATTAGGCTAAATTTATGTTTAATGCCCTGTTCACATTTGTAGTTTGGTACTCTGGTCCGATAAAATATGTACAGTCTTATATAAACTCTTGTAAAGTGTCTTTGAGTACATTGAAAAGCTCTTTCAAAATGAAATGTATTATTATTATTATTTTATAAAATAAATGTAGTGCAGGAATTTGGTCTTATTTGTTGAGCATTCATATTAGCACATTTGTCATGGGACCCAAAGTTGCCCAGTAATAAAACTAGATTCAATATCACCTCACCTAAAAATATATACTGTATATATTCTGTTTTATACTGTCACGTTGTCACCGGCAGAGAAGTATTTTAAAATTGCTACAATATACTTTGAAAAGCATCACCCACATATCATACACAGTACTTGCAGAGCTGGAGTTCTTTAAGCATTTGTAATTACTGCAACAGCCGTGCTAATTTCTATTGCCCATCATTGATTTTAAGGAAGTATGTTTTGCCTTTTATTTGGACAACTGTGATCGCAGGTGCCTTATTTTTCGTTTCCTCAAAGTGATGCTATATGATGTCTCCCATGGCTTGACAGTGAGATTGTGAAAATGAATACAAATGAATAAGGTACGATTAAGCATTAAAAAAAAAATCCATATCAGTTGGAGCCTACTTTTCATTACAAAGTCTCTTATAATATTGTAGAATGTTACCTATGACGGGGTGGTCTGAAAAAAAAAGCCCATCAATAAACAGGGGTTCACGATAAAATGATTTGGTTGGTTTGCTCAGAATCTTACAATGCCTTTAATGTTAAAAAACAAACAACAAAAAAGTAAAATGCTGCTGTCAATTTGTATGCTGTAGAGTCGTCACTGCTCTGTTAATGATGAAAAATCTACCACCCTAAAAGTCAAAATACAACGCAAGCCAAATTCAAGTGAAAGCCATACTCACAGAAGTTTCCAGGCGGCTGTAAACTGTGCTTCGTCAGCACACACCAACCGACTGGGAAGATGTCTCTGGAGTCGAAGGGGCACCAATAGTCAAAGGCACCTCGCCAGCCATCAAACATGACGAAGATCTCCTGACCTTTGACCTCACCCACGGTGGCTGGACAAATTAGGTAAGGGTTCTTCCTGTCCAGGGCTTCCAGCTTCATACCAGGCTTGAAGTAGTTTTTAATGGGGCTAACAGGTTCCTAGACACAATTTATTTTTGAGTTCAACATTATCCATTATATGCACAGCATTTATTTAACCAACCCCCCCTCCCCACACACACACACAAATACAGTATATACCCATATATACATACATACATATATATATACAGTATATACCCATATATATATATATATATATATATATATATATATATATATATATATATATATATATATATATATATTAGAGCTGTCAAACGATTAAAATATTTAATCTAATTAAAAATGCAACTGTCATAATTAACTCAAATGGACAAAAAAATTAATCGTGATTACTCACACATTTTTTATCATTTCTGAATTTCCTTTTACATTTTTTGTCCTATTTTTTCCCCCATTTTAATACTCTCATCAACATGGAATCATGAATCAGTTTTCTATGTGCCAAATGCAAATATTTACTGAAATAACAATTTTGATTTTCAAATTTACATGAACATTTTTTACTTGGAGCAGTTATTCACACATAATCTCTCACACAATATTACTGTCCATCAACAACAGTGAAAGCAATATTTTGTCACACAACAGCTGCTTTAACGGGTTTTTTATAAAATCAAAACAGAGCAATATAACATTATAAAGTGCAGATCTAAGGTAAACTAGTACTCAGCCTATAGTAGATTTAAACCATGGTTGCATACTTCGTTTTTCTCAAGTTTACTTTGAACACAGCGGTCTGTGTCTGTATGTTTGTTGGAGAATAACGAGACCCCGGACACCAGTGTTCATTATGTGCCGCTGTATTCAAAACTGCCCGCCGTACAAAAAAGCGCATGCACTTCTCCCGTGCTGCTGGGGCGAACCATTCTGAAAAGGGGGGGGGAGGGTCACTCCCCCTAACACAGTCAGGCTATGTTGATTGTGTTGGTCCTTCTTGTGCGGAAGTCTTTCTACAGTTTTTGTGTAGACCTCATTTCGAATGACAACACTGGACACGTTTTATTTTCGCTAGGTCGCTACCACTGTCAGACAAACACATAGAAGCTCCACCCGCTCTACATATATGGACGCAGAACGCTGTAACCTTCCACACAAAATCGTTCCAAACAAGTAACATCCGCTTGTGACGTGTGCCGCGTTAATCTCGCGAGAAAAAATTTAATCCCGTTAAAATTCATTTAAATTAATGCCAATAAAAACGCGCTAAACTGACAGCTCTAATGTATATATATATGTGTGTGTGTGTGTGTACACACACACACACACACACACACATTAATTTATTTATTCATTTGACCACACTTCAAGAACAAACCTTCTTAAAAGCAGAGGCTGGTGCCATCTCTGCTCCACTCAGTGTTCGGAGGAGGAACATTGGCCACGAGGAGGCGTTCATTCGAAAACCTGAAAACAAAGGCGAGCCAATATTCAATTTCTTTTATGACGCTAGTGAGAATAAGCAGTGTAGTAAAAAGGATGGATCAATAAAAATGTGCTGATTTGCAACAAGACTAAAAGTAGCGCCGGCTGAAGGATGACTGACATTATGCCAACCACTGTTGGACTGAGTTTTTACTGGAGCATTGTACACCTGAAATAGAATTCAATTAAGTAAAAAAAAGATTGGTTCATCACGTACACACAATTATTAGGGCAGAAGTTACTACACTAACAGAATGAAGTTGGAGTGAATTACCCTTGTGGATGAATAAAATGTGTCTATCTTTCTATCCATCAATCCATCTAAAGACGGAAGTTGGACTCTCTCATTGGCAGGCTAGAACAGCTTCTACTTTTATTTTAGTTCATCTAAAAGTTGTTTGCTGGTGTGGACAGGGCTCTCAAGTTATTAAACACCAAACCCATCCAAACTTTATGGTGCAATGCGACAAAGTCATTGCTAGAACAGAAAAGAGCCTTCTCCAAACAGACAATGTTCAAAGAGTAGAAATGTCTAAAAATCTCTTGGGAAAATTAAGAATTCTGGCATACCGTACATTGTAAGTAAAGTGTAGCAGAGGATTTGCCTTGGCAGGAAAACACTGGTAATAGTAATAACATTGACAATGGATTTTCTCCATGAATGCATCCAATTAAGTCCGCCTCTAAAAGAGATGGCGCTAAATGGAATCATTACTTTTGTACTCTACAATGTGTGTAAAGATGCGAATGAAGGCGGCATCATGAAAGATGCTGATTGGTGGATGAAAGTAGAACGGCTCAATCTTAGTTGCAGTCTATTTACTAGTTACTATTTTATGATTTCTGGAATATGCCGTTGGTTCAATCAGGTTCATAAATGTGCGTGCATCCATCATGAATCCTCCATACTGTGTATGAAAGGGCATGCACATTTAAATGTAGTCTCACCCAGCGGGGGCTGCAGCATGTCACCATTCCTCTCACAGGTGCCTATCGGTTGAATGTCAGACGAGTCGACCAGTCTCCAGAAGTCATTGGTGTTGTCGCTCCCATCCAGACGCAGGCGTAGTCGAGTACCCATCATGCCCATCACAGTGGCGATGCAAACCGAGTTGGAGTTGCGCGGGTCGCGAGCCTCAAGCTTCATGCCAGCCTTGAAGTCATTGGAGGGGGGGATTCTGGACTGTACACACACACACGCATGCGCACACAAAGAGAACATCCATCAGTGTAGTGTAAAGTGATGTTAATTTGAGTGAAACTAACATGACCGTTTACACTACAATGTTCCCCCCTTGCATAATGCAAATCATCCATCGCTCCGCAGCTCAGTATATCATGGAGTTTTTGTACTTCTTATGAACACAGGCATACTAACACTTCTATCTATATATGTCCACCTTCTATCTAACGCATTGGCAAGTTCACAGGTTTTGCGCTTGATTCAGTGCCCTGATATGTTTATCAGTTATGCAATCTTCTTGTCACCACTGACTGCTTTCTGCTCCTTCATTCACCATTTCGTCTTTCATCTATGAGTGCTTCAAACAACAGAGAGTATGAGGCAAAAGTGGTTAAGATTGCATGACTGTCTGTGTTTTTATGTTCTGTGTTGTGTTTATTATTTTACTTTTCTCTTCACTGTTTTGTATAGTGCTTTGTTACAGCTGCAGTTCTTGTGAAAGCGCTATAAAAATCAGGATGTAGTGTATTTCTTTTCGGGCTAATCTGTTTTGTCGACCCATTGCGATCATTTTTGCAGAGGGTGGATAGGCAGGACTTGAGTGTTCAAACAGCAATAGCCACATATTAAAGAGGCCTGGGTTATTTTCGAAAGGGAAAAAAAATTGTACTATTCACATTAATGCGGAGAAAAGCCGACACATTGGGTGAAAAAAAATTAAAATCTCAATAAAATTGCAATATGAACATGACCTAAGTAAGAGTACTTGTCTTCAGTGCTGTTGCCCTGTGTGTGTAGCAGTAGCTATTTTAGCCCATTTGCAGGATTTTTCATTCATTTACTTACTGGACCTTAATCATATGCAATTATATGCTTTGCGTGATCATTTATGAATTCCAATATTACTATGTTTAATCTTGTTGCATGCTTGTATGTGTTCCGGCTTCATGTGAGGTAAAGTAGCAATTGTTTGAAGACTTATAATGACCCTAACATCCATGCAAATTTCCGTTAGCCTGTTAATGCTGTCTTGTATTGCATGTTGGCATTAAACTAACGAACAACTGCTAGCTTAATGTAAAATGTTTAATTCTATTTGTTTTGTCAAAGTAATAGTGCATCCCATTCCTTGACGACAAAATAATGACAATCGTCGCTATGTAATACTGTAAAAATTATGCTAACGTGTGTTTACAGGTTGAGGGAGTCTTCTTCAACAATGTTTTTGATGTAGGTTCTATTTTGCAAATTTTCATCAATCACAGGTTGGTGTGGAAGCTATACGTGAAAAACGGGGGCTCATTGAACTTCAAATTTAGTAACGATCAGCTACCTGTTTGAAGCAAGTAGGTGAAGCTGCAATAGATGAGGTCTCTCTCAGGTAGTCTTCCCAACTAAATGGCTCTAGGAAAAGAATCAAACAAGGATGTAACAAATAACAATACTCACACCGTTGAAAAGAAAGACACCACTTTGTTGTTAGATACATAAAAGGCATTCACTCACTCACATTTTACATATGACTTGGCTGTTTGGTGCAATGAAACATTGAGCTTTTGTCGATATTATGGTGGCCTTTTTTTAAAAAATCATGAATGGTATTAAGGCACAACATGACTTTTTTTGGTTTGGTTTTGTGATAATTCAGATTGGTTTCCCGGGAAGGAACCAGATTTCTAAACTGCGTGAGGTGGGTAGAAATGGACTGCCAGCATTTCTCACTTTTTAACAGTGAATGAGGTAACCAATGACAAAACTAAGGGGAGCACTCACCATTAGATTTGTCGAGCGCAGAGCCTGCGCCGATGCTCGGCCTCTCCTTCTTCTCCTCTTTCTGATCTGGAATCAAAAGATGGTCATTCGCATTCGAAACGGTACACTCAACAGACACTTCATTAGCGGCACCTGAAAACTCGACTGAAAACCCTTATTTTCCCTCTATCAAAAATCCAGCTGTTACAAATATTAGTGGCATGAGAAGAGAGAGAGAAGGCCAACCTTTGTGTGGTGTTCGGCCCATGATGACCAAGATGTTAGCCCGCAGCAGCAGAGGAAGTCAAACAGGCTCTTAACTAAAACAATACACCATATAAACTCGTTAGAAACACACAAACACCACAGGAAAAAGCAGTGTGATCACAATAAAACACGATATCAGTCATTTGGAGCAGCTATCTACTGCATTATTAATAATGTTTTATATTTTTACCCATCAATTTTCAATTGCAATTACAATTGTAATTTTACAACACCACCACACCCAAAAAAACATTTTAAACACAGTATTAAAACCTAAAAATAATTAGCAATTAATGATGTATGAATAAATTGCTGTAAGTTTAGAAATGTATTTGAATTATTCCAATATTGGATCTTAATTGGGGATTGTCATCCACCTTCATAGGCCTCTTAAGGTGAATCAAGATCAGAAAACCCACAATTAAAAAAAAAAAATAAAAATTTTTGATCTCCTGTCTTGAAAACAGCCCCAATGGCAAAAAAAAATCTATATAGTTACTAAAAATAGTGTTTTTCTTTGTGAGTAGATTCTCAGCTATCCAGGCCATTTCTAAAATCTAACATCAAATATTTTAGTTCTTTATATGAACTACTGACTGTACAGAGGTATAAATCATCTTGGGATACTTTTACTCCAATAAGAAAAAAAAATAAGAAAACAGACAATTTGGATGTGGTCTTCCTTTTCTTTTTCAATGCATTTGCAGAGGTAATGAAGAGGGAGTCGTTATATGCAGCTACACAAAATCAAGTGACTTGGACTCTGACTCGGGTGCAAAAAAATGTGAGACATCCTCACTGTTTTTGTTTGTTGAATTAATTGTTTTTTAATTGTTTTCTGGAAACTTTCCAAAATGATTTTGACATTCATGCTATTAGGCTAAAAACAAAGTATCTTTAAACACTGGGAACAATTAATTGTAAGATTCATTCAGGTTGTTACAACATACTGGTATTTTGAGGGTGAAAATCTGAAAGAATAATCAAGATCAGCCTTAACCATGGTCCAATTTTCAGATGTCAGTTACAAATATTTAGCTGGGAGTAAATTATCCATCCATCCATCCATCCATTTTCCGAACCGCTTAATCCTCACAAGGGTCGCGGGGGTGCTGGAGCCTATCCCAGCCGTCTTCGGGCAGTAGGCGGGGGACACCCTGAATCAGTTGCCAGCCAATCGCAGGGCCAATTTAGAGCGTCCAATCAGCCTGCCATGCATGTTTTTGGAATGTGGGGGGAAGAGTAAATTAAATAATCCAAAACCGAAAGACATCAAAAAGATGAATAATCCAAAATAATGCAGAATGTTCACCACAGGAGTGCAAACTCTGCAATGTAGTGTAACCGCTGCTTCCTGTGCACTCTTGTGTCTTTGCAGAGAAAGCCATGGAGTGGCAAGGAGCCATAAAGATTCCAAGGTGCCATAAAAAGCCATTAAGATGTGTGGATGTGGGACGTCTGCGGACCCACATGAAAAGGATTCCTGTTCTGCCACTTGCTCAGCGACAGACAGCTTCAGTGTTTGCACACCTCAGTCTGCTCCACTCATGTAGGGCATGCTTTAAGAGCTCAGCAGACCAGGAAGCACTTCATTTTTTACAGCCTCCATTTCCACTCGAGCGGCCCCTGGACTGTGATTAACATTATGATGCTTTACATGCACCAGATGAGGGGGAAAAATTGGTGGTTTCATGAGCAGTTGTAACTTTTGATTGACAGGAGTTGTCAAAGGCATCATTAACTCGAGGAGCGAGCATTGAATAGATGACAACATTTGTGAGAACAAATAGGACCTTTCAAAATGAATTGCGCATTTCTAACCACACCCACAAAAAAACTGAGACAGGTAGATACGGATAGGGTAGTACATGCGATGTGATTGAAACAAACCAGAGACAAATTGCGTTGGCTGATTTTCCATCTTTAAACATGGTGTCTGGAAGACAGGCCTCATCTATGACAAAACACTTGTTGGTGGCCTGTCCGAGAGCTGTTTTTCCGGCGTGCCATACCAGATTTTAAATGTGATGTTTCACTGCACATAACCAAAGGGATGAGGTAAATCAAAACAAACGTGGGTTTTATTTGGTTGCTGGCTTCCCCCAAATTATCAAAAACGATAGATTTCTTTTCGGTAACTCAGTAATGTTTGTTTTTACAATATGATTCTTAATTTTTTCAATCATACATGCAGAACTATGAGATTCACTGACCTTTATCATTTTTAATTAATTTCCAAGTTCAGTGGAACAATTCTAAAATAAATTACAATATGCTAAAAGAACGACCCTGACAATTTGTCTGACATTCAATCAAATCATTGTTTCGACTGGCCACACTGCTAATCGAATGAAAGAATTTCCAAGTTGATGTTTTCAATTTGAAAATAAATTAATCAGCACTGTTCGTGTTATAAAGTGTCATGGAAGGACTGCGTAAAACCCATTTATTTCCAACCCTTCAAGGCGATCCGTTTGCACAGTTTGACATTGAGTTTGCTCATTCCTTCAGCACATTCCGATATGCAGTAATCCCTTGCTATAACATAGTTCATCTTTCACAGCTTCTCTGTTCCACAGATGATTTTTCGTGCTGTGTGCCATGCATGGCATAAGACATCAAGAGAGATGCCTTTTTGGGAGGTGCATTTTGTTCTGCATTTGGATCCGCAAAGTCTCCGCGCCTCATCGCTGTACCGCTTGCCAAATTGTCTCCATTACAAAACAGTCAGTTGTTTGTCAGAAAACATAAATATATATACTGTATATTTATACACTTTCACCTGAAAAAGGTTTCATTCAATACATTATTGTATACGCAATAATAATAATTGCAGAAAATAGAGATAACTATTTCACAGATTTACTGTACATCTGGACTTGTAGTAACTACACTAGCTTTTCAGTACAGTGCACTCCGCTTAATAGAACACCGGTTAATAGAGTAATCCGCTTAATAGAGCAAAAGGCTCTGGAACCGATTTGCCTAATGCAATTTCCTATAAAGATACTCCGCTTAGTAGAACAGATCTCCGCTTAATAGAACATGCCGTAAGCAATGAACATTGTAAACTAGTGGTTTTCGAAGTGGAGCTATCGCGATACTGTACCACTATCGCGAGAAAACGCGGTAGTTCTAGCCGTATACAGTAACAGGTAGCACGCTCACTCCACACATAGACACACGCACGTCACAATCGCTTCAACTTCATTCAAGAGACGAGGGCTATCACCTGCGGATAAGAAGGACATACTCAGACGATACGATGCATTGCCGGATTCTCAGAAGGTACGCCCGCGGTTTCCAGGACTTCCCTCTTTTCCAGCGCATTGAGAGGGAAGTCAACCGCAAAATTACGGACTCCTGTTTCCAGACAAAAGTAACGAATTTTTTCTCGTGATTTGAGATGTTAGACTGAAGTTGATTAAAGTTGTTGTTTTGTTGTTTGATTAAAGATATGGACGTCCACAGTCGAAATATCTCTTCTAACTCGTCAGCAGGGGTTTTTCTTCGTGCATAACTTGGTCGTCGACGTGTCTGAAGGTGTACCTAATAAAGTGTCTCCGGTTAATAGAAACCCCGCTTAGTAGAACAGAAGCACTTCGGCCCAATGGTGTTCTATTAAGCGGAGTGCACTGTATTACCAGATTTTGAATTTTGTTTGAAAATTCAGTCATGCATTATTTAATGTTGGAGTTATTGAAGAAATACTTTTTGTCATATTTGTTTCAAAAAAGAAAAACGCCAATGTACTTAACTTTTAAGTACAATACATTTAATACGGAAGAAACAGTTGTTTTGAAACATTTACTTTATCATCGCGGTGGTGCTTGGAGAGCTACGGATTTTCTTAGGTGGAACATGTAAACAAGTTTCAATCCTGAAGAAATAATTGTTTTTAAACATTTATTTGGTAATGGGACTAGATAGGTAGATAGATACATCGGACTGAGCTATATAAAAACTGCATGACGCATTTCCATTCTTCCAAATTTGGTGGGCGGGACTCCTCTCATTATTCTCAAGGCTAATGGCTGCTAATGCTGAATTATTAAACAACACACTGGACTCCAAACCCACTCAGTGGGCGCACTTGTTTACTAAACAGCGCGTGGGAATGCAGCGTACACAAGCGTAAAGCTCCGCACTTCAACGGAAACCACAAAACTGTAACAATAATAAGTCGCCTTCATTCAAGCAACATGCAATACAGTGGAGGAAAAACACATATCCTCCACGGAAGGAAAGGCCGCTATTCTGGCTCAAATGAGGGAACGGGGAGGGCGAAATAACATCTCGGATGTAGGCGCTGGACAAGAACAAGGAGAAAATAAGACGTACCGAGCGTAGAAAGCGCTTATTTTGATGGTGAAGCCCTCACTTTCTGTCAGATGCAGGCGGCCGCCATGTTCGCTGCAGCTCCGCGCATGTCCGTCGTCGCCGCCACCACCACACGCGCGCGCCCACACAAGCAGGCACGTGCACGCGCACACACGCTCGCGCGCGTGTGCGTGTGTGTGAGAGAGAGAAAGAGATGGGAAAATAATTAATTTCACTCGCTCGAAATGCTAATTTTGTTACGCCTTGGGTTTTGGTAACCCAGATGTGACATGAAAACAAAAACAATTGTGTCGCATCCAAATTTTTGACTGCGAGAATAAGGACGGTTGTTTCAGCACCTCACGAGCATCTCAGTGGACTGATGACATCATTTTTTTCAGTAGCATAGCCTTGTCGACCCTCTTTGCACAGCGGACCAGAAACGCTCGAAATTCGTATTATTGACGCTCATAATAAATGCAAACAAAACATTTTACAACCCCAAAATGGTGACTTCGACTCACCCCCCTAAAAATAATGTTTAAAAAAAGTAACAAAAATTCTCAAATGGATGAATCCATGAGTGCCGACCTGTAAATCGAAGTAGGGTCCACTATAATCTATAACTGTACCGTCAAATTTTTTATTTTCAAACACTGATATGTATATATGTGTGTGTATATATATATATATATATATATATATATATATATTGGGCGGCCCGGTAGGGAAGTGGTTAGCACGTCGGCTTCACAGTGCAGAGGTACCGGGTTCGATTCCAGCTCCGGCCTCCCTGTGTGGAGTTTGCATGTTCTCCCCGGGCCTGCGTGGGTTTTCTCCGGGTGCTCCGGTTTCCTCCCACATTCCAAAAATATGCATGGCAGGCTGATTGAACACTCTAAATTGTCCCTAGGTGTGAGTGTGAGTGCGAATGGTTGTTCGTCTCTGTGTGCCCTGCGATTGGCTGGCAACCAATTCAGGGTGTCCCCCGCCTACTGCCCGGAGACAGCTGGGATAGGCTCCAGCACCCCCCGCGACCCTAGTAAGAATCAAGCGGTTAGGAAGATGAATGAATGAATGAATGAATGAATGAATATATATATATATAAAAAACAACAAACATCTTTCAATTAAATACAATATGAACACAATGGATAAATCGCAGTACTATTTACAATTTTACTTTACATAATTTAATTATTATTATTATTATGATTGTTATTTTTTATTCAGCAGTCGGTAGGAACGAGCGTCGGTATCTTCTTCTTGCAGCGCGGGTGTAACAGTCTCTGGCTGAAGGAGCTATATATATATATATATATATATATATATATATTCATTCATCATTCATTCATCTTCCTAACCGCTTGATCCTCACTAGGGTCGCGGGGGGTGCTGGAGCCTATCCCAGCTGTCTCCGGGCAGTAGGCGGGGGACACCCTGAATCGGTTGCCAGCCAATCGCAGGGCACACAGAGACGAACAACCATTCGCACTCACACTCACACCTAGGGACAATTTAGAGTGTTCAATCAGCCTGCCATGCATATTTTTGGAATGTGGGAGGAAACCGGAGCACCCGGAGAAAACCCACGCAGGCCCGGGGAGAACATGCAAACTCCACACAGGGAGGCCGTAGCTGGAATCGAACCCGGTACCTCTGCACTGTGAAGCCGACGTGCTAACCACTGGACTACCGGGCCGCCTATATATATATATATATATATATATATATATATATATATATATATATATATATATATATATATATATATATATATATATGTCCGTCCCTCATTTAGTTCGGGTCCTCTACCAGAGGCCAGGAAGCTTGAGGGTTCTGCGCAGTATCCTTGCTGTTACCAGCACTGCACATTTCTGGACTGAGATGTCCGATGTTGTTCCCGGGATCTGTTGCAACCACTCATCTAGTTTGGGGGTCACTGCCCCGAGTGCTCCGACCACCACAGGCACGACTGTCACCTTTACCTTCCAGGCTCTCTCCAGCTCCTCTCTGAGCCCTTGGTATTTCTCGAGTTTCTCATGTTCCTTCTTCCTGATGTTTCCATCACTTGGGACCGCTACATCCATGACAACGGCTTTCCTCTGCCCTTTATCTATGATATTTGTTATCATAGATATATATCATATATCTATGATATTTGATATCATATATAAATATATTATATATATATATATTATATATATATATATATATATATATATATATATATATATATATATATATATATATATATATATATATATATATATATATATATATATATATATATATATATATATATATATATATATTCATTCATACATTCATCTTCCGTACCGCTTGATCCTCACTAGGGTCGCGGGGGTTGCTGGAGCCCATCCCAGCCGTCTCCGGGCAGTAGGCGGGGGACACCCTGAATCGGTTGCCAGCAAATCGTAGGGCACACAGAAACGCACAACCACTCACACTCACACCTAGGGACAATTTGGAGTGTTCAATCAGCCTGCCACACATGTTTTTGGAATGTGGGAGGAAACCGGAGCACCCGGAGAAAACCCACGCAGGCCCGGGGAGAACATGCAAACTCCACACAGGGAGGCCGGAGCTGGAATCGAACCCGGTACCTCTGCACTGTGAAGCCGACGTGCTAACCACTTCGCTACCGGGCCGCCCTATATATATATATATATATATATATATATATATATATATATATATATATATATATATATATATATATATATATATATATATATATATATATATACCCAGAAATCAAGAATGACTTCGATACCGTAGATGTAACAAGCACGCCTCCCGCTGTTATGCGTGAGAGAGATAAGAAATGTGATGAAGAGACGAATAAGAGAGAGAGAGAGAGAGAGAGAGAGAGAGAGAGAGAGAGAGAGAGTTTGTAACAGGAAAAAAAATCTGGTAGCTCTTGTGGAATTTTTGAGCCATCTGAGGTTTAATTTGAATGCTGGATTGTGTTGTACCTGAATCAGTACTTGTACCTTTATCACACTTGTTTTATAACACTTTGATTCGCTCCTCTTTTATCTATAACTGTTTCAGACAACAAAGTGTATGCAGGAAAGTGGTTAAGAGTGCACGATTGTCTGTGTCTCGTGTTGTTTTCTCTAATTTTTTTTTTTTTTTTTTTTGTTAACTATTCTTTTGATAGCGGTGCAGACACCCTCAGTGGCTCCTCTTGTTTCATGTTGAGAGGGAAGAAATTTCATCTGTGCTGTATGTTACACATTCAGTACATTTGACAATAAAGCATATCCAATCCAATCCAATCCAATAATTGTAATTCTACTTCATCCAATGGGTGCACTTGTTCCACTTCAGCTTTCATACTTGTATAACTGTCATTCTATTCTTTTTTATTAACTTTTACTTACTTTCTATCAGTGATTCTATTTTTACCAGACTGTTATTTTTATTTTTTTGCAATGGTATCTATCTGTAGTGCTACCTCAGTACAGAGTTGTTGTTGTTTTTTTTAATAATTTTTTTAAGATTAAGATATCCTTTATTTATTTCGGAGCCTGTACTTTTTTTAATTATAAAGAAGTTTAATCAGTTCCACATTTTACCTGCACTTCTACTTAAACGAAGTGTGTGAGTACTTTTGCCACCTCATCTATTGTGCTTAAATACATTTCAAAGTATGTCCTTTTTTACTGATTCTTACATAAATACAACACTTATATTTTTACCAGCCATTTTCTTTTACATTTACACTCCAACTTAACACTATGTAACCTTTACAAATGACTTTTTTTTCAGCGCAGAAGGGCCACATGTACGGTGGTTTTACTACCTTCATGCGGGGTGGGGTGGGCAGTGGGTGCACAGCGAGGACAGGCTGCCGCATGATTTGAACACAACATTCAGAGAAGGCGAAACGTGCATTCACGGACGAATCCTTAAAATGTTCGATTCCAATCCGAAGTTTGTATGTCATCTTCCCGGCTCATGATGTTGGATGCTGAATGCGATGCTGCGAGGTTTCGATTGGTTCACAGCGGCGTCGCTCATCGGACCGACATTTTTTTAAGACCTACTTGCAGCTCGAACCAGCTGATGATACCCAGGCAGTGAACGCGGAGCTTGGGAAGAAGTGTCACATGCAATTTACGCCGCGTCGTCGGCGTTTTATTGACCGAGGATTCGCTCTCACCTCCGTCCATTGAGTGAGTGATTTTTCATCATGTCACGACGCATAGGCCTGATTGGGCTTTTTCTCCCCTCTGTCTCCTCACTCTCTCTCACACACACGGCTCTTCATTTTCCAATCTCATCCTCTCCACTGTTCATGACGCCTGCTTGAGCAACCTCACCTCACATCTGTAAGGTAAACATACACACACACACATACACGCATACATACACGCAGACGCGCGCACACACAGATGCACACGAAGCATCGTCTCGGATGGCTTTTTTTGCATCTTAGCGATGACTCGTTGAAGGCTTTGAGAGTGCTGATTGATTCGCGCGTCTTTGTCGGCGCAACGTTGTCGTGAGCATACTCGGAATATAATGTATGCACCGGTTGCTGAGTAGGCTGAGGGAGAAGCGTGCACAGTGCTGGAATGGTGGCGCGCACTGCAACGCAGTTAAACGGTGCAGCGGTGTCCGTGCAACATCCCGCACATCGTCTCTTCATCACATTTCTTATCTCTCTCACGCATAACAGCGGGAGGCGTGCTTGTTACATCTACGGTATCGAAGTCATTCTTGATTTCTGGGTATGCAAGACGCACACAAATCGGGACTGTCACGAGGATGTTTCTCCACCTATAGAGGTGCTCAGCTTTTTTTGAAAAGGTTTGTTTAATGGGCTCATACTCTTCAGCGGCAGGAGCATATAATTCGATGGCCTCAATCGCTTCTCCTGGATGGATTTGTGGCAGAGTGGAGAGTGCACTGCATAGGAAAACACCCACACAGGCACATGAGCCACAGCATCATTAAAAGTGTGTGTTTGTGGAGATGGTGATCAAGTGTTGGATACATAGCTGTTATTGGGAAGTAACAAATAATCAGTTACTGTACTCAAGTCGATTTTTCAGGTACCAATAATTTGCTTGAGGAATTATTTTTCTGACGACTTCTTACTTTTACCCGCTACATTTGAAAACAAATATTTGCATTTTATAATCTCATAAAAAGGCTTTGTCAAAAAAACTAAACAACACCAAAAAAAAAAAAAAAACAAGGACAGCACAGACATGATGACAAAGCGACAAGATTCAGGGAAGCAAGCTTTCCCCCAATCCAGAACTGTTTTATGCTGTTGCCTCGAATTTTTTGTCACAAATATCTTCGGTCAAAAGCCCCCACAATTTTCAAATATCATCTGAATTAGTACCTCTGGTTTAACCAGTTCTTTTTCTACACATGTATCTGTAGATTTAAGTACCAAGTGTGAGCGCTTTTGTAAGCACAAACCAATGAGACAACGAGGCACATCTGAACAGGACAAGAGTGGCTGGACGAAGCTGAATCATTGACACAAAGAACAGTGCTGACAAGTGAGAACAGTTGGAGAGGAAAACCTAGCCATTAGAAGTGGAGAAAGGACAGAGGACAACATAAGGACCAAAAAAAAACATCTTTCAATTAAATACAATATGAACACAAATGGATAAATCGCAGTACTATTTACAATTTACCTTCACATCATTTAATTATTATTATTATTATGATTGTTATTTTTTATTCATCAGCCTGACAGCAGTCGGTAGGAACGAGCGTCGGTATCTCTCCTTCTTGCACCGCGGGTGTAACAGTCTCTGGCTGAAGGAGCTACCAAGTGCTGTCAGGGCGGGCTGGAGGGGGTGGGAGGGACTGGCCATCATAGCTTTTAGCTTAGTTAGCATCCTTCTGTTGCCCACCTCCTCCAGAGTGTCAAGGGAGCAACCCAGGACAGAACTGGCCTTCCTGACCAGTCGCTCCAGTCTCTTTCTGTCCCGGGCTGAGATGCTGCCTGACCAGCAGACAATGCCATAATGGATGGCCGAGGCCACCACCGAGTTATAGAACGTCTTAAGGAGTGACCCCTGAACCCCAAAAGACCTCAGTTTCCTGAGTAGGAAGAGTCGGCTCTGTCCTTTCCTAATCAGGGTGTCCGTGTTTGTGGACCAGTCCAGTTTGTCGTTGAGAAGAACACCAAGGTACTTGTAGGAGGTCACCCTCTCTATGTCCATACCCTGGATGTTCATCGGTGCTGGTGAGGACTTTTTCCTGCAGAAATCCACAACCAACTCCTTAGTTTTCCTCGGGTTGATCTGGAGGAGATTCTGCTGGCACCAGTCCACAAAGTCCTTTGTCAGTCCCCTGTACTCCCGATCATCCCCTTCTGTAATGAGGCCACCAATCGCAGAGTCATCGGAGAACTTCTGAAGGTGGCAGTTTGGAGTGTCATGTCTGAAGTCCGAGGTGTAGAGGATGAACAGGAATGGAGCCAGAACAGTCCCCTGCGGCGCTCCAGTGCTGCAGAGAAGCCGGTCTGACTCACAGCTCTGCAATCTCACGTACTGCGGCCGATTTGTGAGGTAATCTATGATCCATGCTGTGAGATGGTGGTCCACTCCGGCGTTCTGCAGTTTGCCTCCCAGCAAATTGGGCTGGATGGTGTTGAAGGCACTGGAGAAATCAAAGAACATGATTCTCACAGTGCTCCCAGCCTTCTCCAAGTGTGACAGCACTGAGTGGAGGAGGTAGATAATGGCGTCTTCCACGCCGATGCCAGGCTGATAGGCAAACTGCAGCGGGTCCAGTGACGGGCTCACCAGCGGTCGAAGGTGGGCGAGGATGAGTCTCTCCAGCGTCTTCATCAGGTGAGACGTCAGCGCCACCGGTCTGTAGCTGTTCAGCTCCTTAGGGTGGGGGGTCTTGGGCACTGGGACCAGGCACGAAGTTTTCCACAACTGTGGAGCTCTGCCCAGCTTCAGGCTCAGGTTGAAGATGTGCTGGACAATGTTACACAGCTGGTCAGAGCAGGTCCTGAGGAGCCGGGAACTGATCTTGTCCGGACCTGCTGCCTTCCTCACATTCATCTTCCTCAGTTGGTTCCTTACCTGCTCTGTTGTGACGGACAGGCAGGAACCAGGTGACATACTGGGTTGATGAGAGCTGGTCGAAGGAGGAGGGGGAGGAGAAGAAGTCCTCAGTGAGAGAGGTTGCAGTTTGTGGTTGGGGGAAGGGACAGACGACTGGTCGAAACGGTTGAAAAAATGGTTCAGTCCATCTGCCCAGTCCTTGTCCTTCTCGACCACTGTCTTTGGGCTGTCATGGCCTGAGATGGTTTTCAGGCCCCTCCAGACACCAGTGACATTGCTGGCCTGTAACTGGTCCTCCAATTTCATCCTGTATAACTTCTTCCCCTCCCTGATCTTTCTTCTCAGCCGAATCTGCACGGCCTTCAGCTCCTCTCTGTTTCTCGACCATACATACATACATATATATATATATATATATATATATATATATATATATATATATATATATATATATATATATATATATTCTGCACGGCCTTCAGCTCCTCTCTGTTTCTCGACCATACATACATACATATATATATATATATATATATATATATATATATATATATATATATATATATATATATATATATATATAGGCGGCCCGGTAGTCCAGTGGTTAGCACGTCGGCTTCACAGTGCAGAGGTACCGGGTTCGATTCCAGCTCCGGCCTCCCTGTGTGGAGTTTGCATGTTCTCCCCGGGCCTGCGTGGGTTTTCTCCGGGTGCTCCGGTTTCCTCCCACATTCCAAAAATATGCATGGCAGGCTGATTGAACACTCTAAATTGTCCCTATGTGTGAGTGTGAGTGCAAATGGTTGTTCGTCTCTGTGTGCCCTGCGATTGGCTGGCAACCGATTCAGGGTGTCCCCCCGCCTACTGCCCGGAGACAGCTGGGATAAGCTCCAGCACCCCCCGCGACCCTAGTGAGGATCCACATCCTACATCCTTGCGGTTAGGAAGATGAATGAATGAATGAATATATATATATATATATATATATATATATATATATATATATATATATATATATATATATATATATATATATATATATATATATGCTGAGGGATGGGACTCACCCAGAATGGCTAACCGAAGGGCGAACCATCCTGATCATGAAGGATCCCTCAAAGGGTGCAGCCCCATCCAACTATCGGCCAATAACCTGTCTCTCCACAATATGGAAACTCATGTCAGGCATCATTGCGGCTAAGATAAGTGGACACATGGATCAATACATGAGCGAAGCACAGAAGGGCATTGGTAAAGATACCAGAGGAGCCAAACATCAGCTCCTGGTTGACAGAACAGTCACACAAGACTGCAGGTCCCGACGTACCAACCTGTGCACAGCCTGGATTGATTACAAGAAAGCCTATGACTCGATGCCACATACATGGATCACTGAATGCTTGGAGTTGTATAAGGTGAACAGGACCCTCAGAGCCTTCGTTGCGAACTCGATGAGGATGTGGAAAACCACACTTGTAGCCAATGGCAAGCCACTTACCCAAGTGTCCATCAAATGTGGCATATATCAAGGTGATGCACTATCCCCACTGCTGTTCTGCATAGGACTGAACCCCCTAAGCCAAGTAATCACCAAGACAGGCTATGGATACCGCGTCAGAAATGGAGCTACAATCAGTCACCTCCTCTACATGGATGACATAAAGCTGTATGCTAAGAGCGAAAGGGACATAGATTCCCTGATCCACACAACCAGGATCTACAGCAGCGACATCGGGATGTCATTCGGGCTTGAGAAATGCAGTCGGATGGTGACTAAGAGAGGAAAGGTAGTCCGCACTGAAGGGGTCTCACTCCCTGAAGGAACAATAGCAGACATTGAGGACAGCTACAAGTACCTTGGTATACCACAAGCCAATGGCAACCTCGAACTGGCAACAAGGAAAGCGGCTACGGCCAAATACCTCCAGCGAGTGAGGCAAGTCCTAAGAAGCCAGCTCAATGGCAAGCATAAGACCCGGGCAATAAACAGCTATGCCCTGCCAGTGATCAGATACCCTGCAGGAATAATAAGGTGGCCAAAGGAAGAGATTCAGACCACGGATGTTAAGACCCGAAAGCTCCTAACCATGCATGGAGGGTTTCATCCCAAATCCAGCACCCTGAGACTGTACGCAAGCCGAAAGGATGGAGGCCGGTAACTAGTGAGTGTGAGAGCCACTGTCCAGGATGAAACATCCAAGCTCCATGAATACATCAAGGAGAAGGCTCCAACGGATGACGTACTCAGAGAATGTCTCAGACAATGGGGAACAGAAGATGAGGCGCTGGAAGAGGGACCATCATGGGAGGACAAGCCCCTACACGGGATGTACCACCGGACCATAACTGAAGTGGCTGATCTCAAGAAGTCCTATCAGTGGCTAGAGAGGGCTGGCCTGAAGGACAGCACAGAGGCACTCATCCTGGCTGCTCAGGAACAGGCCTTGAGCACCAGAGCCATTGAGGCCCAGATATACCACACCAGACAAGACCCAAGGTGTAGGTTGTGCAAAGAGGCACCTGAGACGATCCAACACATAACTGCAGGGTGTAAGATGCTGGCAGGGAAAGCCTACATGGAACGCCATAACCAGGTGGCTGGCATAGTCTACCGAAACATCTGTGCGGAGTATGGACTGGAAACCCCAAGGTCAAAATGGGAAACACCTCCGAAGGTGGTGGAGAATGACAGAGCGAAGATCCTGTGGGACTTCCAGATCCAGACTGACAAGATGGTAATGGCGAACCAACCAGATATCGTGATCATAGATAAAGGGCAGAGGAAAGCCGTTGTAGTGGATGTAGCAGTCCCAAGTGATGGAAACATCAGGAAGAAGGAACATAAGAAACTCGAGAAATACCAAGGGCTCAGAGAGGAGCTGGAGAGAGCCTGGAAGGTAAAGGTGACAGTCGTGCCTGTGGTGGTCGGAGCACTCGGGGCAGTGACCCCCAAACTAGATGAGTGGTTGCAACAGATCCCGGGAACAACATCGGACATCTCAGTCCAGAAATGTGCAGTGCTGGGAACAGCAAGGATAGTGCGCAGAACCCTCAAGCTTCCTGGCCTCTGGTAGAGGACCCGAGCTGAATGAGGGACGGACACCACCCGAAGGGCGAGATGAGGATTTTTTTTTTTTTTTTATATATAGCGGCCCGGTTGTCCAGTGGTTAGCACGTCGGCTTCACAGTGCAGAGGTACCGGGTTCGATTCCAGCTCCAGCCTCCCTGTGTGGAGTTTGCATGTTCTCCCCGGGCCTGCGTGGGTTTTCTCCGGGTGCTCCGGTTTCCTCCCACATTCCAAAAACATGTGTGGCAGGCTGATTGAACACTCCAAATTGTCCCTAGGTGTGAGTGTGAGTGGTTGTGCGTTTCTGTGTGCCCTGCGATTGGCTGGCAACCGATTCAGGGTGTCCCCCGCCTACTGCCTGGAGACAGCTGGGTTGGCTCCAGCACCCCCTGCGACCCTAGTGAGGATCAAGCGGCTCGGAAGATGGATGAATGAATATATATATATATATATATATATATATATATAATATATATGATATATAGCGGCTGGATAGCTCAGTTGGTAAGGCATCGGTTTGGCATACGGGAGACGGTGGTTCGAATCCCGCTTGGGGCAAAAATGAGCACATAACACCATCCAGTGTGGGTCCTTGGGCAAGATCCTTCACGCTAATGCCTACCTCATACAATGATGAGAGACAATAAAACGAATGACATGCCGGCTCAGACGTCGCCCGGCCAAACAAGGTCTGCGTCAGGTGCTGGGGAACCAGAGCACCTTGATGAAAAATGGGCTACTGGAACAAAGCGGAGATGGCCGAGATGCGATAACATGGCTCTGTTGGAATGCTACTACTCAAGCAACCCTAGTCAGAGGGGTTACATGCAGAGAATGTGGGCTAAATGGTTACTTCAAAACCCACAGTCACGGTTGACCACGAAACAACTAGTAGCTCAGTGTTCCAACATCCACAAACGGCAACTGCTGTCACAACTTGAGATTGATGAGGTACAACGCAGGTTCCATGGTGAAGGGCCCCAGGCTGCCAGATCAGAGGAAGAGGTCATACAAGAGATTGGGAGGCAAGCCCCAAAGAATGCAGATGATGAGTTTGGGTGGCCAGCCCCAATGAATGAAATGCTGAGCGAGGCAGCAACTTACCTGAAAGCTAAGATCATGGCGAGAATGAAAGCTGGGCAACCTAGAAACCGATTACAACGGCTATGTGAAGTACCATCTGAAAGTCTCATAGAAAGTGTGAATGCAGCACTGAGGGCGATCCCTACCGTAACGATCACAGAAACCAATGAGCTGATATACGCTTCAGCATCAGTGATCCTGGAGACCCTGGGCTATAAGAGCAACCATGGAAGCCATGAGATACGTTACCCACCATGGAAAAGACGGTTGGAGGCTAAGATCAAGGCGGCCCGGAAAGATGTGAGTCAATTGACGGAGGCCCAGAGAGGTGTGATGAAAAGGCCGATACCCGAGAGGTACATCCAGATGACCATACCTGAAGCACTCGAAACTGCCAAACAAAGGCTCCAAGCCTTGTCCAGTCGCCTAAAGCGGTACACGAAAGAGAATGAGGCCAGACGAATAAACAGGCTGTTCGCAACACAACCTGCGAAAGTGTACGCTCAGTGGCAGGGTCCTAACAACAGAGCTGACCCACCAAGACTGGAAACTGAAAGGTACTGGAAAGGCATATGGGAGAAGGAGGTTGCACATAACAGCAGTGCACAATGGCTGGTGACCCTGAGAGAGGAGCACAGACACCTCCCTGAACAGAACCCAGTTACCATAACAGTGGCAGACATACAGGAAAGAGTCTCAGATATGAAGAACTGGACAGCACCAGGCCCGGACATGGTCCACACCTACTGGCTAAAGAAACTCACAGCACTCCATGAGCGCCTAGCAGTACAAATGAACCAGCTGCTGAGGGATGGGACTCACCCAGAATGGCTAACCAAAGGGCGAACGATCCTGATCATGAAGGATCCCTCGAAGGGTGCAGTCCCATCCAACTATCGGCCAATAACCTGTCTCTCCACAACATGGAAGCTCATGTCAGGCATCATTGCGGCTAAGATAAGTGGACACATGGATCAATACATGAACGAAGCGCAGAAGGGCATTGGTAGAGATACCAGAGGAGCCAAACATCAGCTCCTGGTTGACAGAACAGTCGCACAAGACTGCAGGTCCCGACGTACCAACCTGTGCACAGCTTGGATTGATTACAAGAAAGCCTATGACTCGATGCCACATACATGGATCACTGAATGCTTGGAGTTGTATAAGGTGAACAGGACCATTAGAGCCTTCGTTGCGAACTCGATGAGGATGTGGAAAACCACACTTGAAGCCAATGGCAGGCCACTTACCCAAGTGTCCATCAAATGTGGCATATACCAAGGCGATGCACTCTCCCCACTGCTGTTCTGCATAGGACTGAACCCCCTAAGCCAAGTAATCACCAAGACAGGCTATGGATACCGCCTCCGAAATGGAGCTACAATCAGTCACCTCCTCTACATGGATGACATAAAGCTGTATGCTAAGAGCGAAAGGGACATAGATTCCCTGATCCACACAACCAGGATCTACAGCAGCGACATCGGGATGTCATTCGGGCTTGAGAAATGTAGTCGGATGGTGACTAAGAGAGGAAAGGTAGTCCGCACTGAAGGGGCCTCACTCCCTGAAGGAACAATAGCAGACATTGAGGACAGCTACAAGTACCTTGGTATACCACAAGCCAATGGCAACCTCGAACTGGCAACAAGGAAAGCGGCTACGGCCAAATACCTCCAGCGAGTGAGGCAAGTCCTAAGAAGCCAGCTCAATGGCAAGAATAAGACCCGGGCAATAAACAGCTATGCCCTGCCAGTGATCAGATACCCTGCAGGAATAATAAGGTGGCCAAAGGAAGAGATTCAGACCACGGACGTTAAGACCCGAAAGCTCCTAACCATGCATGGAGGGTTCCATCCCAAATCCAGCACCCTGAGACTGTACGCAAGCCGAAAGGAAGGAGGCCGGGGACTAGTGAGTGTGAGAGCCACTGTCCAGGATGAAACATCCAAGCTCCATGAATACATCAAGGAGAAGGCTCCAACGGATGACGTACTCAGAGAATGTCTCAGACAATGGGGAACAGAAGATGAGGCGCTGGAAGAGGGACCATCATGGGAGGACAAGCCCCTACACGGGATGTACCACCGGACCATAACTGAAGTGGCTGATCTCAAGAAGTCCTATCAGTGGCTAGAGAGGGCTGGCCTGAAGGACAGCACAGAGGCACTCATCCTGGCTGCTCAGGAACAGGCCTTGAGCACCAGAGCCATTGAGGCCCAGATATACCACACCAGACAAGACCCAAGGTGTAGGTTGTGCAAAGAGGCACCTGAGACGATCCAACACATAACTGCAGGGTGTAAGATGCTGGCAGGGAAAGCCTACATGGAACGCCATAACCAGGTGGCTGGCATAGTCTACCGAAACATCTGTGCGGAGTTTGGACTGGAAACCCCAAGGTCAAAATGGGAAACACCTCCGAAGGTGGTGGAGAATGACAGAGCGAAGATCCTGTGGGACTTCCAGATCCAGACTGACAAGATGGTAATGGCGAACCAACCAGATATCGTGATCATAGATAAAGGGCAGAGGAAAGCCGTTGTAGTGGATGTAGCGGTCCCTAGTGATGGAAACATCAGGAAGAAGGAACATGAGAAACTCGAGAAATACCAAGGGCTCAGAGAGGAGCTGGAGAGAGCCTGGAAGGTAAAGGTGACAGTCGTGCCTGTGGTGGTCGGAGCACTTGGGGCAGTGACCCCCAAACTAGATGAGTGGTTGCAACAGATCCCGGGAACAACATCGGACATCTCAGTCCAGAAATGTGCAGTGCTGGGAACAGCAAGGATACTGCGCAGAACCCTCAAGCTTCCTGGCCTCTGGTAGAGGACCCGAGCTGAATGAGGGACGGACACCACCCGAGGGGTGAGATGAGGATTTTTTTATATATATATATATATATATATATATATATATATATAGAGAGAGAGAGAGAGAGAGAGAGAGAGAGAGAGAGAGAGAGAGAGAGAGAGAGAGAGAGTTAGGTATCGTAGCAATATGCAATATGGGTGTCTGAGACTCAGGAGGTGTGGTGTGTGGTCTTGTAATACGTATGGATGAGTCACTTCCTGCTCTTCAGGCACCCAAGTGCCCTTGAGCGAGACACTGAGGGGCAACTCGGCACAGCTGCTGTTTCCGTGTGAATGAGTGACTGTCTCGAGCACCCTTGATGAGGAAAAAAGCTCCAGACTACTACAACTGGGCAACTGGCGCCCGGGTTCATCTTGCTAATGCTGAAACATTGTTTAGTATCATGCATTCTTGAGTACTTATTCTCGTCCAAAACAAAGCATGTGGCTCTGGCTCATGGGTCGTGTCAGTGCGTTTGTTTTCTTGTTAGCTCAATTTACGGGTGACATTGACCTTTTGGACTAATCAGTTATTACTTTGTCAGGAGAATTGATCTTCAGGGCACAGTGAAAATTTAACTGTTAATGGCAAACAACTTGTTGATATATGGGGGAATATGCTCAAGATACATGAAAAGAGGTGAAAATCTGCAATATAGAGGGAACATTAAAAACAATACTTTAGCCCACACACTAATTTTGAAACTAATTTAAATAAATTTATGAAATAACATATAGGCTCCCCTGTAAAGTAATTTTCATGATTTGTTTCTAAATATATGGACTTTGTTTGAAGAAAACCAAAGCAAAAACTAAGAATGATTTCTTACTGAATTGTTACAATATAGGGTCCTATATTCATAGCGTAAAAACAGGTGCATCTTTATTATCGTACCAGAGCAAGTCTAGTTTACGGTGTTTTAGACCGCGTTACAAGTCGCTTTGCGCTCCAGCCCTCAATGCACATCAACACTCCATCTGTGTCCGCTGTAAATTCTAACTGGTGAGCCCCAATGTTTCCTGAGAAATTGGTGACAGAAATTAGACTGCGCTCAGCATAAAAACTGGTGTATCATCAATTTAGTGCTGGGGTAAGTCTAATTTAAATTTTAGACTACTGGTACCTAAAAGGGTTGGCATTTCCCCCCCTTATACTGTAAATTCACTTTGCATGCACTGATCTCCTGCATGGACTTGGCAATTCCTTTCACTACATTCCCACAATGGCGCACACCACCGCAAACGCCCTCTTCCACCTCTACATGTCTAGAAAATGCCCCAAAAAGAAAACTCCTCCCAGACGCACAATTAGACTATGCTTTGCAGCATCCCTGTTTGTCAGTATTGAGCACACCCTGATTTCATCCGTGGACATCCGTTATAATCGCAAGCGACCCAAATAAAACCTTGCGGCATTTCTACCATTAAAATGTGCAGTTAGCTGTGAAGTTAGCAACTTCCCAAAAATGCATCTCTCTTGATGTGTTATGCCATGCATGGCACACAGACCGAGCTATTAGAAAAAGAATTGCGACTAACATGGAGCAGCAACTCATACAAACTGCATATATTTTCTCCTGACTGCAACTTAGTAGTTATGCACCATCTCTGCCTTTTGTTCTTGCCAAGTCCACCCAAAACAAATTTAAATTGCATTTGAAATTCTCTCTGGTCAAAATGCTGAGTGGCTAGTAACTCCGGGAAACCAGCAGCCAGAGTGCCTGGTCATGAAAGTAGTTCAGCGGTTAAACTTCCATTACAACATTGCACAATCATTATCTAATAACACGTCGTAAGAATATAAAGCTTTAAATAAAATACATTGTACTCAGCAAATATGCATGTTAATTGTAGACAAACTCCATCGTCTTTTGTTAGTAGCAGTGATCATTTGTAGACCGACATAGTTATGTGGCGACTGTGAAAGGGGCAAATAATCCTTTACCACCAAGCAAGCCAGCTGCAAATGTTCTTTGATTTGGCCTCACAATGTTCAGGTTTTCTTTTCTTTTTTGAAAAACCAACCTTGAAAATCAATTTTCAGTCACGTACAGGTGCCCGCTTCATGGAATGAATACCACGCGAATGGCTGTGAACCAATCAGAGGACGGAAAAGTGTTGACCTACCCGGAAAGATTCATGTAGGCCATCCTATACTGAATCTGAAATCTGTATGGTTCAGATTCCTAAAAAAAGAAAAAAAATCTCTCATTCTTTCAAATGTATGGGGCCTGCAATCCTGCGGCTGATGGCGTTGGGAAGTGTACGCCAATATAGCAAACATAGAAGCTGAAATTTGACTGGACAAAAAAAGAAAATAATAACAATAACCCACAAATAACTTTGAGATGCGCAAGATGGAATGAAGACAAAAGACTGTTGGAAACAAAATACGTCATCAGGCGCCGACAGGTATGGCAGCCTCGGTCACACGCTCCCTAGTATTATCCCTGTTTTTGTTATTTTCGTTTGTTTTTGGCGACCCTGAGCGGCTTACTTACACGAGGGAAAAGTTGCTGCGCATTGGGGAGTCTACGCTCGGTCTTTTTTCACCAGCACACGAAAATCCACAAGGTTTTTCGGAGCTAATCGCGAGCGGAGCGGCTGCGCTGTACGGAGCATGGAGACGCCGCCGGAGGAGGGGGAAGCGAGCCGGCGTGCTCGTCAAGCTCAGGCAGCGAGGATTTCGAACCCCGCTCCCATCGATCCATCTTGCTAATCTACGATCTCTGCCAAACAAGATGGACGAACTTATTCTCCTCACAAAGACCAACAAAACATTTGCACGTTCTGCTGCGCTCTGCTTCACTGAAACCTGGCTCAGTGACCGCCATCCAGATCCCGCGCTACATCTACCCGGCTTCCGCCTTCTCCGAGCCGACCGCGACACGGAGCTATCGGGGAAATCGAAGGGTGGTGGGATTTGCTTCTATATCAACGAAGAATGGTGCACTGATGTCACGAAGCTCGACGCACACTGCAGCCCGGACCTGGAGTCGCTGTCTTTAAACTGCAAGCCATTCTACTCGCCACGTGAGTTCACCTCCTTTTTACTAGTCGGTGTTTACATTGCGCCACAAGCTAACGCTAACACGGCGATACAAACGCTAGCCGAACAAGTAAACAAACTCGAACTAAAATACCCAGAGTCACCCCTGATCATTTTGGGCGATTTTAATAGAGCACATCTTAACCGTGAACTTCCCAGATATAAGCAGCACATCGACTGTTTCACCAGAGAAGGCAACACTCTAGACCACTGCTATACAACAATCAAAAATGCATACCGATCGGTCGCCCGTGCAGCATTGGGTCTTTCTGACCACAATTTAATCCACTTAATACCTACATACAGACAGAAACTCAAATGTGTTAAACCGGTTGTTAAGACTGTGAAAAAATGGACAGATGAAGCAAAGCTAGCTCTACAAGAATGCTTAGATTGCACTGATTGGGGCGTCTTTGAAACTTCAACGGGCACACTGGATGAATACACAGACACTGTAACATCATACATCAGTTTCTGTGAGGACATGTGTGTACCAACGAAGTCCTTCCGCTCGTTTAACAATAACAAGCCATGGTTTACTCCCAAACTCAGGCAACTCAGGAAAGAGAAAGAGGCCGCATTTAGAAGTGGAGATCGGGCACTGTACAAACATGCCCGAAACCAATTGACAAAGGAAATTAACATCGCAAAGAGAAGCTATGCAGAGAGGCTGAAAAACCAGTTCTCTGCTAACGACTCTGCATCTGTATGGAATGGCCTGAAAGCAATCACTAACTATAGAATGCCATCCCCCCAAACAGTGAACAATAAGGGTCTTGCTAATGAACTAAACATGTTTTTCTGCCGATTTGAAAAGGATACCCCCATTTCCCACACACACCCACCTCTACCAGAAACCACTCTACCTAGCCCCCCACCCTCTTTTTCTCCACTACAGATCCACGAACAGGACGTGAGACGGCTCTTCAAGCAGCAAAAGATCAAGAAAGCTCCGGGGCCCGACAAAGTGTCCCCCTCCTGCCTGAAAGTCTGCGCTGACCAGCTGGCTCCGGTCTTCACACAAATCTTCAACAGATCCCTGGAGCTGTGTGAGGTCCCATCCTGCTTCAAACAGTCTACCATCATCCCAGTTCCCAAGAAATCGGCAACATCGGAACTGAACGACTACAGGCCTGTCGCCCTGACGTCTGTGGTCATGAAGTCCTTTGAACGCCTTGTGCTGAATCACCTAAAGAACGTCACTGGACCCCAGCTGGACCCTCTCCAGTTTGCCTACCGGGCAAACAGGTCTGTGGAAGACGCAGTCAACATAGGTCTGCACTACATCCTCGAGCACCTCGACAGCACAGGGACCTACGCAAGGATTCTGTTTGTGGATTTCAGCTCTGCGTTCAACACCATCATCCCGGAACTCCTCACCCCCAAACTACTCCACCTCGGTGTGTCCCCTACGATCTGCCAGTGGATCCTCAGCTTCCTGACGGGACGGACACAACAGGTGAGACTGGGAGCAACAACATCATCAATACGCACTACCAGCACTGGTGCCCCACAGGGATGTGTCCTCTCGCCTCTGCTCTTCTCTCTCTACACAAACGATTGCACCTCAACAGATCCAGCTGTCAAACTCATAAAGTTCGCAGACGACACCACGGTCATCGGTCTCATCAAAGACGGCGACGAGTCTGCGTACCGCCAACAAGTGGAGCAGCTGGAGCTTTGGTGCGGCCGACACAACCTCGGGCTGAACACGCTCAAAACTGTAGAGATGATCGTGGACTTCAGGAAACATTCTTCTCCTCAGTTGCCCCTCACACTATCCAACTGCCCTGTGTCAACCGTCGAGACCTTCAAGTTCCTGGGAATCACAGTCTCCCAGGACATGAAGTGGGAAGTCAACACCATCTCCATCCTGAAAAGGGCCCGGCAGCGGATGTACTTCCTGAGGCTGCTGAGGAAGCATGGCCTGCCACAGGAGGTGCTACGACAGTTCTACACTGCAGTCATCGAATCAATCCTGTGTTCTTCCATCACGGTTTGGTTTGGGGCCGCCACAAAAAAGGACAAAATCCGACTTCAACGGACAGTTAGGACGGCAGAAAAAATCGTTGGCACCGCCCTACCCACTCTTGAGGACTTGTACACTGCAAGAATCAAGACAAGGGCACGGAAAATCCTCCTGGATCCCCCGCACCCTGCCCACCACCTTTTTCAGCCACTCCCCTCAGGCAGACGCTACAGATCCATGCGCACAAAATCCAGTAGACACTTAAACAGCTTCTTCCCTCTAGCCATTAACTCCTTAAACAGTCACTGACAGTCACTCTTCTTGCACCACAAAATGGTACTTCAAAACTAGTGGTTACTCTAAAATGCTTCAATGATTTTGTTGTTTACGATGATACTAGTGCAGCGTGTTATACCGGAGACAAATTCCTTGTGTGTTCTACATACTTGGCCAATAAAGATGATTCTGATTCTGATTCTGAAATTGTAAAATATTTTACAAACGTATACAATGTTTTAAATGTAGCTCAGTACTTTTGATGTTTCAGTCCGCAGAGAAGGCCTGAAGGCACATCATAAAAGACAATCACTTAAAAATCCCTGATTTAGTGAGTTCACCAAAAAATGGATGTACAAATTAGGTAAGTAATTTGAATATCCTAATTGCCACCCCCTGTGCCTCAGCCTGATGTGATTGAAAGGGACAGGGAAGGTTCAGTGTGCAGAAGTCATGCTAAAGTCACCCATGATTTATAGCTGTCCTCAAGCAAAAGCTGCATCTCTGTACATTTTCATGGCCTAGTTAACCACCATCTGGACCAAGAATGTGACATTCTTTATATAGGAAATTACACAAAGAAGTAGAACTTGGACTGATCCCTTTGAGAATTGGCATTTGGGAAAAAAAGACAACTGGCATGATCATGAGGAGAATTCACACTCATTACTTTTCTATATAAAACAAAACCTGTGGAAGAAACTGTCTTGAAATCATTAAACAATAAACACTCAATTGTTTTCAAATACTTTTTCTACCAATGACACTTTATTACCCTTCGTTGAGGCAGCTGAAGCCAACGCTAACAGAGAGAAAAAACACTTCAGCTTTTGCAGAAATACAAAGTCAATTTGCTCAGCGCTGACAACCAATGAAAACCTTTTTCTTCTGAAAGAGACACGTTAACTTGGCCAACCAGAGAGCACTTCAATCTTCATTTCGCAACAGGCTGTGTTACATTTACAATGAGATTTGTTCCTGTTTAGCTTGCAACAGTTTGTATCAGACTTTGCCTTGTTTTCTTCAAACAAGACAGCTGTGTCCTGCTGCCAGAAGTACTCACACTTAAGTAGGAGTGCAGATATTTTAGTGCAGAGGTTCAAGGCTTGATTCCAGTTTGCATGTTCTCCCTGTGCCTGTGTGGGTTTTCTCCAGGTATTCGGGTTTGTTCCCACATTCCAAAAACATGCCTGGCAGGTTAATGGAACACGCTAAATTGTTCCTAGATGTGATTGTGTGCGTGAATGGTTGTTTATGTATGAGTTCTCTGTGATGAGCTGTCAACCAGTTCAGGGTGTAGGCAGGCATGGCTGACAGGTAAGAGTGGCCAGTAACCGGACGGTCCACTGTTCGATTCCCACTCTGTCTGTGTCATGTGTTGTTGTGTCCTTGAGCAAGACACTGCCCCCAGTGCCACTCACACTGATGCATGGCTGGATGTGAATGTTTTGTGGTTGTCGGAGGGGCCGTAGGCGCAACTCTGGCAGTGATGCTTCCGTCAGCCTGCCCCGGGGCAACTGTGGCTCCAGAACATCGTTTACCACCACCATAGTGTGAGTGTTTGAGTGCATGAATAATGTAGCCAGTGTGATCAATTTGAGTGTCCAGTTGTCCAGAAAAGCGTCACATAAATCGGATGCATTACCCTGAACCCTATCGGGTCGGGAGTAGAAAATACAGTTATCTGTTTTCAAATGGGGGAGTAAAAGGGCAAAATTGTGATAAAATAAATCATAAGTAAAGCTCAGGTAGCTCATTAATCTACTTAAGTACAGTGAACAAAGTCATTATGGCCCTAGACTGACTGTTGGATAGATTCTACAGCTACATGACAAAACCATATTAGCAAACAAGTACACTATATGATGGACAACAATTAGCGATACATACCGGCCTGCAATCCTTCGCTCCCTCATCAGCATACAGTATTCTGAGTTTTGGCATGTTTGTTTTCATCTTCCAGGCACAGCTGAGTGGAACCTTCAAAAAGACTGAGAGAGGAATAACCTGAAGAAACATGCACCAGAGCAGTAGCTTGAAGCGGCGGGGGACGTGAAGACAAAGAGGACTTACGAAGATGGGGTGTGGTCAGAGGTTCACCGCATTTGTCGTGGACTCTACAATTGCCTCCATCTCCATCTCACGGAAAGATTGTCACCGCTAAAACGCAAGCGTCACGTTTCACCTGCTGGAGAAGCTCCGCCAAATGGTGATGTGATGAATAAGTTTGAAGTCCTTGGCATTGTGGGTGAAGGTGAGTTGCTGGATGTTATTGCATGTGTTCATACATGAGGCGTGCACGTGCCTTGGCCACTAGGAACAGAGGACTTCTTTATGATACCCCTGTGTGCTTATGTTGTGTGAGTGAGATTTCTATCACTGTGCAGATGAAACCAGCAAACAACAATGATAATCATGTCATCTATTTTACACCACAAAATACTCACTTCTCTAAGTATGACCATCATAACCTACTACAGTATATTAAAAGACATTGGCGTGCAAAGCAGAGTGGGAGCTTGCGGGCGAGGGTACGAACGATATCGAGATTTACTGTTGATGTCTTCGACACACGTTACATGTCTGGCAGGTTGATACACATGCATCAATTTTTTTGTGTGTGTGTGGCATGTATTGTACTGCTGCCCAGTCAGTTTTTTTCTTTGATAGTGCAATGAGGCAACTCAGGACGATGCCCGGGGCCGCCGCCCCCTCAATGAATAAAAAAAACGGTGGATTTTGCTGCTTAATTCATATTCCACATGCACAATATTAGTCGGTATACCGTGTTTAGACGAGTGGGGCTGCATAGAACATATTATTGTTTCGGATTTTTCATCCCTTTAAGAAAGGGTTTCAGAAAATCAATAAATTTAATTTATTAATTTAATTTAATTTTCAATCTTGTGATATCTGCATGTGC